>NW_028274571.1:0-31277 GCF_029865625.1 Vigna umbellata
CGACTTAAGGCCGAACGTCACGTATTTATAAAGTTTCAAATATTTATCTATACTGAGCTGAACCGAACGCTCATTCACTAATAATGGGGACGCTCGTTCTCGAGCAGAATTCTTTCCAAATGAAGGAATTCCAATCTAAGTTATTTAATGAAAACCGAACGGTCTAAGACCGTACAGTGACGAGCGTCATTTAGCAAAGGGGATGATTTAAAATTTCAGATTTCACAAACTTAACAGAATTTTCCAGATTTCCATCTTATAAACCTTATAACTTTCATTCCAGATTTAATTCACCTTCATCTTCACCATCATACAGATTTCAACATTTTAATAATTCCAACTATACAATAATCATATTCCATTCATACATAATCAAATCAATCATGCATTTAAATCAAAATCAACAACATATAATACATACGCGCAGTGTTCGTTCACAACAGATCATTCCAACCAGAATTCATATCAGTAAATTTCCATAGCAGCTCAAACTTCAGAGGTATCATACATGCAAATCAGAATATAGAACATACAGTATAAATTAAACATATAAGCTTCCCTTACCCGGATTGGATTTCAAGCTTGTCCTAGATAGAAAATGGCTTTGTCCAACTACGCTTTTCTTACGTTCTTGACTCTTCCAAAATAAAATCTAACCACGGAATGCAGATCACTTAGAATACATGTTTGCATGCAACCATAACCCTATTTTTTTCCAGAATCCTAAGGATGAGCTACGGAATGAAACTTACCAGTTTCAGTTCTTGAAGCTGTTCGGTCCAGTGAATAGCTCTCAATGCAGTGGACGTTTCTACGGTGCTGGAAATGGAATCGGAGGAGAAACGTGAGAATTACAGTAGAGAGAAGTTTAGGGTTTCTAGAGAGAAGTTGGAGAAAATGAAAGGTTGGTTTTCTGAGGAAGAAGATGACTGATGCAGGTGAGCGGAAAGGTTTTCGAAAATTACTTTTGTCCCTTCAAATTCCAGACGAGTGAGCGTCTCATTTTCGGACACCTGCAACCCCCATTCTGATTTCAGAAACTTCCAACGTGACAAGTGGCATGCTTGCATGCAGCGCTTGGTGCGTTTTTAATGCACTGAGTGTGTGACGTGGTGCGTGTTTCAGAGAATGATGGGGCTCGGTTTCCGTGCACTGCAGGGAGATTTAAAAACAGATTTGAAGAGGGATTTAATAAGCATTATAGTGTGCACTAATCTGGTTTAACACAGAATTATTATTGCTAATTATATAGGGTTTTACACCTCAACCAATATTCCACATGTTTATTATAAAACAAATAATAACATATTTTAAAAATTTAATTTAATTATAAATTTTCATGCATAATAAAAATAAGGGTTTGTTAACAATGCAAATTCTCATAATTCGTTTCCTGGACTATTTTCTCACCATTAATGTGAATTTGGCTTAGTACAAACCAAATATCTCACTAGTATTGGCTTGTTTAAGACTTTCTTCTAATAAAGGAAAAATGCTTCTTTGGGCTGAAAGAGAATTTTAGTGACAACCTAGAACTGGTGATCATATGGGGAAGATTACACTTGAATTTTCATATACTTTGTTTCAACAAAAGCAGGAGAAATTTAAAATACAAAAAAAAAACATGAATATCAAACTTATAAGGTTAAACCACTGTTTACATAGATTTATTTTACTAAGTCATTATATATATATATATATATATATATATATATATATATAATTTACAAGTCTAGTTTATAAGGAAAACCAGTAGAATTCAACCATTGGGAGCCATCAATGAAGTTTCTCGCAGTAAAAGGCTCGGCCTCAACAGCATGAGTGATCACTTTGAATCCCTTCCATGTGACTCTATTAGAGGTTTGAGCACCCGGTCCAAAGTTATTATATTCTCTATAGAATAGAGTGTTAAGACCAAAAGTAGTGCCCTCCCACTCTGTCCAGCCAGCTGGGTCAATTATATCACTCATATTACTTTTCATGATAACAGTTATTGAATAATTCTTCCATGGTCTCCCTAAATATGTTTGGAATTTCTTTTTGACACCTTCAAAATCTTGAGTGGCACCAATCCTACAGTTTTGGATTACAATTCCACCATCTTCATTATTGGTTCTTCCTTGAGCGGTTATGACGTTTGGCTGGCCTCGAAGAGGAATTCTCACTTGGATATCACAGTCTTGTAATACCACTTGTGCTGTGTCCCCAAAAATAAAATCTACTGTACCTTCAATAAGACACTTCACAAAAAAATGTCTACCTTGCATAACATATAAAGTGTCTTGATATCCCAACACCTCACAGTTGTAAAATGCAGAAAAAGTCCCTGTTATGGCTAGGGCAACGGCTTGGTGGTTTGAAGGTCCTGCTGTATTCTCGAAAGTAATGTTACTCGCCAGAAAATGTTTAGTTTCAACAACTGCACCACCAAAACAATATTATTTTTAAAATTGTTTATTTTCTTTCTAGAAACATATTTAAGTCACATGTAAATAAATTAAAACGAGAGATATAAGTAGACATATAAACTCACCTACAGTTGCAGTGTCCAAGGTATTGAGACCAGCACCCGCGCTTTTGGTTCCGGTAATGACAGTTATTCCTCTTCCATCTCCAACCAAAAAGATATTAGTCTTGTTCCCAGGAAATATCAGATTCTCTTTGTATGTACCTCTTTTTATTTTTATGATAATTTTCTTGGAACTCAACATAGGAGCAGCTTCTATGGCTTTAGAAATGGCAGTGAAATTACCACTACCATCTAAAGCTACGATCATGTCATATCTTTCATCTTTCAACACCTCTTGGCTCCACTTTGGATGAATATTAGCATTGACGATGATAAATAAGGTGAGGATGACTAAGAATGACTTCTTCATGACTAAGTTTAACAAAGATTAATTTGAAGAATGAAGAATGTGGAATGTGGTAAGTGAAAGAGAGAAAGAATGGTACGTGAATGAATGAGAGAAAGAATGGTACGTGAATGAATGAGAGAAAGAATGATACATATATATATATAATGCAAATGTGAAGAGAAAAAATGAGTTGTAAGAATAAACCATGGTTGGGAAGAAATCAGAGCGTAGGAAGAGTATCAAAGTGGAGTTTCCGAAAACGTTATTAGGAAAAACATTTTGTCAGAAAATGTATAGCTAATTTAATTGAGCTCCTTATGAATGGTTTGTTCTTTTCTTTTGATTTATGCATTACAGAATCGTGTTTTACCATTCTTGAAAACTTTCTGATCTCTTACAATTTTAGGCAGACCGTGCAATAAGACAAGGGTCTGATTTACGAGGATTGGAAAGAGAATATTTTTCCCCTATTGGATTTGGCAATGCATGAGAAGAAAGCCGGATTTGTAATACCATTCCAAGTTCAGGAAATGCTGATAAATTTATTCTGTCAAGACTTCTTACTATTTGAAGAAGTGGCTTAGGGAAAGAGAATATTCTTCCCAATTTGGCAAACTTTAAAGCTAAAACAATACTTTGCTGGGAATGGTAATATCTTTCCTAAAAAAGCATTTAATATGAGCAAGAAGTCCTTGCTGCCTAAAAGGGTTTAGATAACGAGAAGAAGCTGAATCATTCTTTGGTGTTGCGTATCAATGAAAGGAAGATTCTTCAAAACTCGGAAATTATGCTTCGCAGCCATTTGAAATCAATAAGCGTAGTTCACCTAGGAAGAAATTGAAAAGGACAACAAAGAAAACGGATTGATTTTTTTGGCATTCACATTGTTTTAGTTTTTCATGAGATTCTATAACTTATATTTTGGTGCACCCAGTCATTGGCCTATGCATGCAAAAGTATCGTAGAAGCCTCTCATCTGTCACATTGGATTTTTGTCAGCAATAAAAATGATTTATCATTTTTCTTTTTCATTAATTATTCAGTGTGTTTCGTAATTTATGCCATTAAGTGTAGATCTAGACTTAATCTATCAGACTTCTGGGAATATTGTGGTTTTCTGCTAGACTTTTATTTCTTTCATGATTTTCAGTTGCTGCTTTAGCTTTTAGACTATATATAAAATTCAAATGAGTGTTATAAATTTAAGTAATGCACAAAAAAACAAAAGTTTTTTTCTGAAAAGCTCATAAACAAATGGTCTTTATTTAACGGTATTACACCTTAGAACGTAAACAAGCAATCCAAGGTGAATATTGCAATATGAAATCTAGAACGATCTTCGATGGTAGAGTTCAATTTATGTTTTTAATACACTTTTTACAGGTTCACTAGTGTTATATGTAATTTAATAACTATAACTATTGGTATTTTTAGCTCCAATATTAAAATTTGTTCTGAATTCTTATATGATTTTTAATGAGTTTCACAATATATTATTATACTTTTTAATTAGTCTCTTTTGTAACTTGTTTTTTTGGATAAAAATAAATTGTAGTGATAACCTGTGAAATCCAACCCAGTTTACTATCCTTATTTAGTTTCAGTTGCATGCAAAGAGTACACTTTCCAAATCTTCTTCTGTTCCAATTTCTCATTTTCATTATTCTTCATCATAGTTTACTTTTGGATGGTCAAAATTTACATCCTCTAATATAACTTCTCGTATGCAATTAACTCAAAATAATCTCACAAACAAGGTATTGATGAATTTATCACAAACATAGGCTATGATTATTGGAGGTGTTGGATGTAGCTGCTGTAGGGAGTGGAGAGGACTTATTATGATTTATCATTTTTAAATAAAATTATTTAAAAAAACAAGTATTTAAATATAAATTTAAATAAAAAATCAATTTAAAGTACAATTTAAATAAAATTACGTACGAAATTATTAATGTAAATAAATTATCTTTCTAAAATATAAATTTAAATGAATTCCATAATTGTTTGGCACAATCGCTGTTCAATTGTTATACAAAAGCTGTACAATGACCGTAAATATATTCTCAACTTTTTACAACTATTACTGATATTTTACTTCTCAAATCATGTTCGTAGCTGGAATCAGTTAGCTAAAAATAAAATAAAATAAAATATTAAATATTTCTAATAATTATTCAGTAGTGAAAAAAAATATGCGATTGGAATCTGCGATTGATACAAAGTAGAAGCAGAAAATAAATACGCCAGAAACTAGTTTTGGACATGAAGTTTCATCTCATCCACCAGAAAAAAACTTAATTTGCAGAAAAAACATTAATAATTTGATAATAAAAAATCAAATACATTTAATATATAATTAATGTAAACCGTTATGTTCTTATTTTTCATATTCTACGTTATTTACTTTTTCATTATCGATTTATAACAACTTTTTAAAAAGTTTGTTTTACAAAAAATTAAATAAAATCAACTGTTAACTTAATTCTAAAAGTGTTTACTATAGATGAGAGGCAATATTTTAATATATAACAGAAAGTTAACTAAAAATTTATATATCTATATACATATATTAAGATATTTATTTCTTTTTAGTAATTTTAATAGTATATATATATATATAGTAAATATTTAATTATTAAAATCAGTGTTTGTTATAATTATTTAATTTTGTTAATATAAAAAATGCATTTTAAATGTTTAATTTTTATAATATAAAAATTTATATTTATAATTATTTAAATTACTTTTAAGTTTATTATATTATTTATAAATGTATAATTTATTGTATTAGTTTATGATTTAATAATTTAATTATAAATTTATTTAATGTATTAGTTTTTTATTTTGTTAAAAAAATTATATTATAAAATTAAATAATATACTATTACAAAGAAAATAATTTAAATTTCTAAAAAAATATAAAATTTTAACTAATTATTAAATAATTATAATAAGAAAAATAATTATTTGAAATTAAATTTAATTAATTGAAATTTTATATTTATAAATTCATCATATTTCATTAAAAAAGAAAATATGTATGTGTCTCTGCGAGATAGAGAAAATAAGAAGGAGAAATGAAATTAAGAAGAACAGGAAGTTTATGTGCTAAAGAGGAAGTGTGGGTGCTGCCTAGAAAAAGCAACCAATGAAATCCAAGAGTGAAAGAAGAAGAGAGAAGTCCCAAAACTAAAATGAAATTATTTAAGAATATTTCCGTTAATAGTTAACAGATTGAATATACAATCTATGACTATCTTAATTTGTCTTATGTTATTTTTTATTTGAATACAAAAATATTACCAAAATCTTGATTAAAATATTTCAAACTTTACAATTATTTAATCAAAAAAATGACCAAAATAAATTTTTTATCGTTGGTTACTTGTTACAAAATTGATCACAAATTATTTGTATCTCTCAAACCTCTTTACATGGATCAATAACAAGACTAATATTTATTAAGTTATATATATATATATATATATATATATATATATATATATTATTAATGTTGAGAATATCTTTCTCAAAAGTAAATTATTTATGGTGAAATATATCCCGACTCCTCTCTCTCTTCTTATGAAAAACTTACATATTTTTATTTTTTTGAAGACCAACTCCAAATGTTTCCTCTTCATATTTCTTCTAATACTAAAATGGAAATTTCGTGTTTGACGATTTTATGTTTAACCAACGAAATTTATGTTAATTTCGTGTTTGATTTGAATTTCTATTTCAACAAATTACCCTATAATTTAAGCTTCGACTTTAAACGTTAAGAAAAGTAAATTTTTATTTTAGAAAATAATCCTAATTTGTACACCTATATTCACACATGACATAGACTTAGACACGTTATATTAACTGCATTGGTGTTAAAAAATTAAATATGGAAGAACATATTAACCCTTTTATATTTGCATTTATTTATTATTATCCCATATTTATAAAAAATGTTAAAAGCTCTGTGTAGAATATTCACGCAATTTGATTTAATAGAAATAAGGATGGAAAAAAAAATCATACACGCGGATGAATCTGTGGTATTAAATGATATTTTAAATTGATATCATAAATAATGGATAGAGTATTTAATTATGTGTTTGTTAATGAGACGAGTTTAAATATCATGATATCATTCCGCAAATACCTGTTAATAGTTATTAGAAAAATTTGTTTAAGATGTTTTTAAATTTTAAGTTATCAAAATATAATTATTAATAGAAAAGATATTAATTATGGACTTTTTTAAATTTAACATTATATATTTATATTTTTTTATTTAGATAAATGAGATTAAAGTTATTTTGTAAAATGTTAATTTTAAAAAAATTATATTTTCCCGCAACTCATTTAAATTTACCTTTTAGAAATACTAAATTTATTTGTATAATATTCTATTCAGTAATTTGATTTAAATTGTCATAAAAAATCAATTTTTAAATTGAATTTATATTTTATACATTTTTTTAATAACTTTACTTAAATTTAAAAAGTATATACATAAAAGTATTCGCAATTATCCATGATGTCTGTAGATTCTTTTTAATACTTGCAAATATCCGAGTAAAAGAACAAGTAACGAGACGAATGTTTTAAGCTAAACAAATGACATGTAAACACGATCTTTATCCAACCTGTTATCATTCCTAGGCATAAACTAAACTAATTATTACCATTGATCATGATTCATTAAAGGTAAAATAAACAGTATAAAACAAACCAAAATAAATTAAATCATCAAACCTTTTAGTTATTTAATTTTTCAAATATTATCAATAGATATTTTATTAATATATATAATATATATATATATATATATATATAATATATATATATATAATTATGTGTGTGTGTTTTAATTAGAGATTAAAAGGTTTTAAATCCCAGTTGTTGAATTCATGGCACATCTAGTTGACAAAACACTAAAAAAGGTAGAAAATGAATTGTTTAATTTTAGCCAAGTATATTGAAACACAAGAGATGGGAGCATGTGGAAGTGTGAGGTTTTAGATCATGCTGCCCTGGCAATTCATATGCTTTTAAGTAGCAAATCATTATTGAAGTTTAGTCTAACATAATTTCATATTCTTCTCCTTATTATTTTAATTCCAGTCAAATTGATTGCACTAATTCATGCTAATTTTAATATTATCAATAATTCTTAGGACACGTGATAGCTATTATTGGTATCCACTTTATGCTGAAGAATACACAAAAAATAATCTCACAGAATTTGAAAGTTACGTCCAAAGTGTCCATATATTAAACACTAGAAATTATCTCTTCTTTCTCTTCCTAAAATATTAGAAAAAGAGGAATGATCATGCATCATTCAATTATAGGAATCATGTCATGAAAGTGAAAGATAACTGCGCGTAGTTAATCCAATGTATTGTGCGTCCCACCAACAAGGACGAAAAGAAAACAAAGTTGTGTTTAGGGTTTAAGTGATTGATTTATATATGCTACCCAAACACTATAAATTTAATCTTAAATGTACTTTAAGGATCATCTAACAAATTCAACTGTTATAGTTAAGATACACTTTGCTATTATCTTCAATTTTAGGTTTTATAGGTAGAGATTCACGTTAAATAAAGATAAAATAAAATTATAATATATAAATATATAAATTTTATTTTACAAAACTGATTTTTGTAAAATTTAATTAAATTTAAATTATATTTTTGAACCTAATCATTCAAAATTTACCTAATTTATTGTTTATTGGAATTATCATATGTCATCCATTATGTTAAATCATTTATTAATGTTTATTCTCATGTTTAATATGCCCGTCAAAATTATTTATTATACTATCATCAAAGGGAGTGTATTGAGGATTCTATTGTAAAATAAGAAATATGTTTTAATTATTTATTATAGTTTATTCATTTATTTGTTTTTCTCATGTGACATACGGACAAGATGGAATGAAGTCTTCACTATATTTAATAATGATCCACCACACTAACATGATCGTTCGTTGTTAATGCTCACACCATCTTGGGACCCTTTTGGGCACTCCCTTTGTGATGTTAATTTAGTCTTGCTTTTCTTTCTCAATATATATATATATATATATATGCAAATTATCTCTTTCTGTCTTACTTTACATACCTATTATTTAGGCTTACTCATCAATGACTTCAAATTCAATTGTCGGGTTAAAAGCGAAATTGCTTTTGATGAAAAGTTATATAAATAGTTTATTACACCAAAATTATTCTTTGTTTTTTCCTTTGTCTACTACATCTAAACATAGGGTGGGGAAAGGAGGGAGAATATTTTGAACTTTTTATCATGAAAAGTGTTGTGTGAGAAATGAGAAGTCATTTTGTATACATTGATTGGTGCAAATCTAGATGGAAACATCACATGGCAATGATACAAAATAATGGGGTAAAGTTTCTTGGAACTTAGATGATGATGATGAGGTTGCTTATGAGTTTGGTTTATCCTAAAAAGTAAGGAAGGTACCTCGTGCTGCTTCAACTTTTTGCATGTGGTTGTGTATCCTTCTTTTTCAAGTATCTCCAATAATCGATCACCATCAATCACATTTTTTATAGTAATAATCAAATGATTTCGACCTTTCCGTGCAGGTGGAGTGTTACTATTGCATGTTTCAATTTAAAACAATATTAAAATGATAATATTTACATTTCATTTATAAATGATAAAGATAAAATGATTATAAATAAATATTTTTTTTTATTTTAAAATAAAAGTAAAAAAAAATTAGTATTAAATGAATGTAAGAAAATGTTTGTATGTATCAAAATATTATTTCTGTTTAATTTAATATTTTACTTGCACTTACCATCATCACTACTACATCCTATGGAGTCTATTGAATAATTTGAATAATAGAGGATTCTTCATTGTGAAGACTTTTTAAATACGTGGATTGTATAGTACAAACTTGACTTTTGTTTCCAAACTTTTCTTTCTTTCTTTTTTCTCCGTATAGTCAAAGGAATATGGCACCATACACACTATACATTCTGAATCAATTGTTCTGATAAGTTAGGTTTAAAAAAATTGAGGTGTTTCAGTGTACTGAAAATAGATTTAGAATTTTAACAAAATAAAAAAATATCGAAATTTCGTTAATATTGATTAAAAAGAAGTCTGTTCTGTTGGGTTAAAATAGTATTTAAGAATCGAAACTAAAGCGATATATAAATCCTAGGGAAAATATTTTCTTGGTTATTTACTCTTTATTCATATTTACATAAATGGAGTTTAACCAACCATATGTAATGTTTAGGTCTTTTTTGTTATCTCCTATACCTTTGGTCTAAAGTTTTTAATGTTATGTTGGTTCTCATTGATATAAAAAGAAGATTCATGACTTTCATTCAATTTGTGTGATATATTAGGCTTCGAAATATGGTTCTCTTATATGAAGGGTGCATAATACGTGTCAAAATTTTGTCTTTGGATAAGAAACTCAGGGATGTTGAGAAGCAAAGAATTGCTGAATGAAACTTGATCTATTGTATATGATGAATTGTTTTACACATATATTCTATTTAAAGCAATAATAACATTTATTTGGGATGAATTAAGTAATAGTAATATTTATTTGAGATGACATATTTAAGAATGATGGTTGAGCTGCTAGTATATTTTAACAAGATTATGGACAATTTTGAAAACATTAAGTGAAACTCGAAGATGCAAATTAGAGTTTATTATTTTTTACTGCCTTGTTAAAAAATTTGGACATTTTAAAGATGTTTTGTTGTTCGAGATGGAACAAGTTCTGACTTTGAACTAAGAAATTGTGAGAGTTTCAAGAGTTTAAAACAGATTATAATAAGTTCAGTTTGAATGTTTTGAAGCAAAGAACAAGGGAAGGTAGCTTTATTTACGATAATACTTTAGGGTAGAGGATTTGAATTTTCTAGATGGATGTAATCTGATCATAATAATATGTATTTTATACTGAGATTGTGAAAATTGTTGAACTTGTACCTTTTTAATATGTAAAGATATGAAAACTTTGATAGCTTTACATCTTAATTATGATTTTGATATTATAGAGTATTGAGTTATGTCATGAATTGTATAAGATTTGAATAAGTTTGAAAGCTATTAGTAAAATTGATTGGATTGAGTTTGAAGATATATGTTGATTTATAAGTTCAATGAAAGGGTATGTTATTTTTTAGCCAATTAAAGTCATGCTAACGTTTTTGAGTCGTCTAAAAGTTTCAAAAGTGTTATATTAAATGAGTAAATTTTTGAAAATTATTTGGTTTTGTTACATGAGCCTAATTTATGATATTTTTGATCGAGTGGATTTTTTTTCACAAACCTTTGTCTCAGTTAAATTTTCATTCAAAAGAAGATTGTTTTTTATCAAACGAGACAATTTTCACTCAAGACAACTTTTGTTTATTCTTTGTTGTTTGTTGTTTTAATTGGTTTAAATTTTATTGTTAAGTATACATGTAAACGAAATATTGATTATATATTTATGTGATGAGATTCCTATAATAATTGTAAACATAGTTATTTTCAATAAGAGTTATGTTGAGATGTTTAGATTATGTATGAAGTTTGAGATTTTGTATGAGATATCTTGAATTTATTAATATTAAACTTATAAAGAAAAATATTAGATTTTATATTTAGTGGGTCATAGAAATTTACCTTGTCATATGAGTTATTTGTGTACGAATTCAATTTTAACATTTTACCAATACTAATAAAAGAACATTTACATAATCATATCAAGGAGTGAGCATAAATAAAGTCCATAAAGTGTCTGCAAGAAAAATGCAAGTTATCTATCAATATTTACAAAAGGATTTTAATCCGTATGTAACGTAGTTATTACGTACAGATTTTACATTCAGAGTTCTAAAAGTGAGTTACATACAAATTTTTATCTATCAAATTTCATATTTAAAATTCGTGTGCAAATTTGGCATATTAGGACGAAAAAATTTGCTAAATTCGTATGTAATGGTGCAAGATTCGTACGTATGTAAGAGAGAGAGGGTTTAAGATTAGTTTTTTCTCTTTTATCAAAATTAGCCATGTCATTCATTTCTGGAGAAGCTTGAACGTTTAGGGTTTAGGATTCCATGTGCATGCCATCATTTACTTGCTCACAAGCCATCGCCAGCCACGATGTGCATGCCATTCATTTTCTAGTTTGATTACTTAGTCCTACTTATTCTTCTGCGGTTGGGATTCATGTTCCCCATACTTTCATGGACTTTTCAAGAGCTAAGAAGGGCAATAGCATAAACACTTTACCAAGGTATGGAAGTGAAAGAAAATGAGATTTTTGTGTCTGATGGTGCACAGTGTGATATTTCTTGTGTTCAGGTAAGGGACCTCGTTTTATAAATTGATGAGGATCTAGCTTAGAACAAAGAAAAGAAAAACACTTGTCCACATTTCACCCATGAAAATATAATAATTAGTGTGTCTGCTATACTTGCACGTAGATGATTCTAGACTCTAGTTCTGCAGGATCCAACTTTTCCGATAATTACTTTTCCACCCATGTTGAACTTCTATTAAAAATTATGTTTTTTTAAATAAAAAGTTAATGAAGTCATGAATGGTGATGACCGGGATACAAAGATTCGAGTGTGATTGTTGGTAGGGTTGGAAAGGTTGAATGCAGGAAGTGGAAAGTACAAAAATATTGTGTACATCAAGTGTGAACAAGAGAACAATTTCTTAGTGAAAAATATGCTTTTGAACTCGCTAATAACCGAAGTCTATTCAGAAACGATGGTAATATTGTAATTTTCACAAATTTATATACATTAGTTTAAGAATATCCGAAGCATACAGAACATGTTATCTCGGTTCAATTTATAATCGATGCCTAATACTCTCTAAAAAAGTCATCTGCGTCTCTGCAAAACCTGACACATGATATAGTGCTTCGGTTCTGTACAAAACCGGTGTCGAAAAGGTTTATGCCTCGGTCAATACAAAACCGGTGTCGAAAAGGCACCTGCTGGACTGCACCTGAGCCGTGGAGCGTGTTCTGGAAAATCGTGGCTATAAGTTTTAACTTACCATTGTAGAAAAGCAAATCTATTATTTTGAGATTACAAAATGTTAAATAATTATTTTTTAATAACAAATGTTGAATGATAAAAATAATTTTAAAGTGAAAAAGAAATATAAAAAGATGGGTGATAAGAATGAGGACGTGAAGTTGAAATGATTAGATGTAAGAGAAAATATATAATAAAATGTAATAATAAAGGACGGAGCAGTGAAGGAAAGAATATTATATAGTATATCAAAAATAAAAATACAAAAGTAGATTTTGAATTGATGGAAGGGTTTTACAGTGAAGGAAAGAAAAGATAAGGAGTTAATGAGAAAAAGAGACGAAGCAGTTAGGTTGGGAAGGAGAGAGAGAAGAGAGAGAAGTACGAAAGAGAAAGCAGAGAGGGAGGGCCACTAGGAATACATTAATGGCATTAATCTGCAATATCGCCTTCACCTGAATCGAGCCGGAGAGCACATTCACTTGAAAAAAGAGCGTGTCCATAGAACTCCACACATGATAAGATATTGTCCGCTTTGGGCCAAGCCCTCACGGATTTGCTTTTGGTACCACTCCAAAAGGCCTCTTATCATTGGAGATATCTATGTGTATATAAACCCTTGACCAGTCCTTATTTCACTCAATGTGGGACTTTGTTTGCACTCCAACATCCTCCCTCAAACAAAGGACTGTGGTCTTTTCTCCCCCGCTGCGGAAGTTTCATCCTTGAGTACACCATGGTCAACACGGAGCATTTCTCTTTTGCCCTCTTTCACGATCCATGGTCACAACATGAGCATTTCTCTTGCTCTCCCCGCCTCTCAAGATTCATCCGGTGATCCGTCACTGGCCTCCTGCCAGGCTCACCTGATCATGGGGGGGGCATACTCGTCTGAGCCCGGTCACCAGACTCGAACCATGGGCTCTGATACCACTGTTGAGGGGAGGTTCGACACACACATAGAACTCCACACATGATAAGATATTGTCCGCTTTGGGTCAAGCCCTCACGGGTTTGCTTTTGGTACCACTCCAAAAGGCCTCTTATCATTGGAGATATCTATGTGTATATAAACCCTTGACCAGTCCTTATTTCACTCAATGTGGGACTTTGTTTGCACTCCAACACTGAAGCCTTCCGAAGTCAGTCGGAATATCGCCGGAGAGTCCGCAACACGCAGCGTCGAAACAGACAAGCTGGGACAGGTTTCAATCTCCGACGGGATGCCGTCGAAGTAAGCGTTGTAGTAGCCAATGTAGAGCTTGCGAAGCGCAGTGAAGTTTCCAAGCTTCGGGGGATGTTTCCCATAAGCTCGTTATGTGTTGCTAGGTGCCATACGCGGGAGGAATCTGGCTGGAGAAAAAGTTTTCGCCGAGGTGGAGATGACGGAGGAGGGGCATGGCGGCGATGGCGAGTGGGAGGGGACCGATCATGTTGTTTTTGTAGAGATCAAGAACTTGGAAATTGGCGAGGCGGGCGAGGTTGGAGGGGAAGGTGGCGTTGAAGGCGTTGTTAGAGAGGTTGAGATGGTGGAGGGCGGAGAGTGCCGAGAAGGAGGCAGGGATTGGGCCGGAGAACTAGTTGTCGGCGAGGGAGAGGGAGAGGTAAGAGAGGAAAAGGAGGTTCAGGAGAGGGAAGAAGCGATCTCGGTTCCTCGGTTCATCAGGAACCGAGGCATAAAGTACAGCAAAAAAATATTTAAAAAAGTAAAAATGTTACTGCATCGGTTAATTTTGAACCGATGCTTAATCCTACCATTTTATATTTCGGGTGTCAAATCGAGGCATAAAGTCTATCACTTTTTACCTCGTTTGAATATGCTTCGGTTCAGAAACCGGTGTCTATTAGCGAAAATAACCGCTGTCGTTTCCCCCGACTGTAGTAGTGCAAATCTATCAAAAGGTTTGTTGGTGTTTGTTATGCTTAAAATAGCTTGCATTAACTCGAGTTATTAACATGGTTGCATTTGAGTTTGATCTACTATAAAAATATGATTCATTCTTTAAGAAATTGAGAGTAGATGATAAATTGTCTATCAAATTATAAGTTTAGATGAAAATTGCCTATCAAATTTTTCAAGTGATTGCAAAAAAGAAATGTAATTATCAACTTTTTAAGTTGTGTTGCAAATAATGTAATTTTCAAATTTTGTATAACAGACATATCTTTCAAATATTATCATTAAGAAATTGTATTGTCAATTTGTTGCATTTATTATTTTTCTTTTGTATCATACCTCACAAAAGCTTATTTTCTTTGTGTTGTTACTAATATATTCAAATTTTGGCCTACAAGTTAAATGCGATAATTACATACAGATTTATCTATAGGTAATTTTATATACATATTTATCTATTGATACTTACATATGGATTTATTTGTATGTAATTAGCTAAGAAAAAATTTGCATGTAATTACCTATAAATAAATTTGTATATAATTATCTACGAATAAATTTGTAGGTAATATTACTTATGACCATTTTACTAACAAATTTTTGTTCGTAGGTAATCCATAGACAACACTATCTTAGCATTATTTCTCCTAATTTTTCTCTTCTCTTTTTCATTTTTCGAGTTAATAGATAAAACCATAACTCTCTTTTTCCTTTTCTTGTGTTGTTGTTGTAAGACACACGAAAAATATTTACCTTAATAGTAACAATTTTATTATTAGTTGTGAGACCCTAAATAATTAGCAGTAATAATTCCCTGTCACATCAAATTAATGCACACCACAATCAATGCTTATTCCATTAAAAACCCATTAGCTTAAACTGATTCATTACTCTGCCAGACACGGAAAACCGCACCACATCATTCCTCTGTATCATTAAAAACGCACTTTGCACCACATGCACGCACGCCACGTGTCACGCGAGAAGCTTCCAATTCAGAAATGGGAGTGCAGGTGTCAACCTGGGAGACGTTCGTCCGAGAGAACGTGGGTTTAACAAAACTGAGTTTTTGAAAACTCCCTCTCTCACCTGCACCACTCATCTTCTTCCTCAGAACCCAAACCCTTCATCTTCTCCAACTTCTCTCTAGAACCAGTCACCTTCTCTCTACTGTAACTCCTCATTTTCTTCTCCGATCTCGTTTCAGCACCATAGGAACGTTCCTGGAGACGCGGACGTTAGTTTGAACCGAACAGAATTAGAATCTAAGCTGGTAAGTTCCCTTCTCTAGTAGTTCGTCCATTAGGGTTTCATGCGAAACCATGTTCTCGGTTCATGCATGGACTGTATCTGAGTAATCTCTGATTTTGGTGTTTAGATCAAGTGAAAGTGTTTAGTGAAACTGAGGGTAGAACGCCGTAAGAGACGAACCCAACATTTGCATTAGAACGAACACTGCTGTCCAGGTAAGGGAAGCTTATATATTTAAATTATACTTGTAGGATTTTATGAAGGCATGATATGGGTTGTCTGTATGAAATATATGTATATGTGTTGAATTGGATCTGCATGAACGAACCCTGTTGTGCTGTATGAATATGATTTATGTTGGTTGAAATGCATATTGATTTGGATACGTATGAACGGTGTATGACTATTGTATAGTTGGATTTATTAAAATGATGGAATCTGTATGGTGATGTTGAATGTGAATTAATTTGGAAATGAAAGTTATAAAGTTTATAAATTTGAAAATCATATGAAGCATAAAGTATGAATTGAAATGTTGAAATATGGAAATCTGTTAAGATTGAAAAATCTGAAACTTAAATCATGACCTATGATAAAGTACGCTCGTCACCGTACGGTCTTATACAGTTCGGTTTTCCTGGAAATAACTTAGAATGGAATTCTTTCATTCGGAAAGAACTCCGCTCGAGAACGAGCGTCCCCATTTTGAATGTCTGAGCGTTCGGTTCAGCTCAGCTGTATATAAATACTTTAAAATATGTAACGTTCGGTCTTATATCGAACGTTCGTTCTATATAGCGCTCGGTCTTATACCGAAGCGTTAGTTCTATATCGCGCTCGGTCTTATACCGAAGCGTTCGTCCTAAATAGCGCTCGGTCTTATACCAAGCGTTCGTTATGATTGGTGCTCGGTCATCTACCGAGCGTTCGCATTAATGAAGTGTTCTGTCTTAAACTGAACGCTCGTCCTTATCTTTGATTCCTTAACAAACGTAAATAGCGTTCGTCCAAATAATTAGTAAATGTATATTGACGCGTTCGGTCATTGACTGACAGTCGACCCCTCTTAAATAAAAGGTTCCCAACGTAGTTAAATATTCCTTTGATGTACCTTCGTCCCAGTTGAGTCAACCTGATCTCTTGATACTTAAAATATTCTGAAAAATGGTCTTATTATTCTGGAGTCTTCCGGATTGATTATGGGTTCTTCTAACTCTGGTTTATAACGTTCGTCCTCTTCCTTCAGAAAGTTGAACGTTCGTCTTTTTAAGAGAGTGGAACATAGAATGAAAATGTCATAAATAAGAAATGTTAAGATGTTTGAACGCTATATTAAATGATTATACGAGTATGGATTTTGAACAAGCGTTCCAAGGAGGAACGTCTCAGATATGTTAAATATTAAATTTGGTAAAGTATGACTGTGGATAAGTTAGGACTCGCTGTTCATCCTGATATTCCGTGATACTCATCTTCATGTAGAGGAGGGTAGTCATGTGTGGGAATGGCAGGAGGCCCTAGTCCAGAGGGGTACTTTGGTTAGGGTTAACCTCGAGTGGCAGCTGTTGAGTGTATCCCAGTTACCACACCACTCGGGTGCAAGGACGCTTGTAACTACACAGGCCATACAGTCCGAACGGTCGTCTTATATATATATGTATTGTTGTGTGAGGTTATGTGTTAAATAATGTGCTTGTGTGAAATGATATGTTCATTGTATGTGTTGATGTATAACTTAAATTATATAAGCTTACCCTTTCGTTTTCCTTGTGTTGTCCACTGTTATGTACGTTCGTCCTGTCATTGAAATGATCATCCGTGTGGATGTGAGCAGATGGTGGTGCGTCTCTTGAAGAAATGCTGGAAGAAGAAAATTTGGAAGACGCTAATCTGGTTGAAGTAGAAGTAAAGGTCGAGCCTTAGGGCGCTCGTAGACGTTAGGTTGTAAATGTTAGCTCGTTTTTGGACGTTCGGATTAAGTATTTTGTAAAAACGTTCGTCCTAGTTTATCCCTGTTCTCTGTTCTGCGTACGTTATTTTTGTATATAAGCCGTTCGGCTCTGGAACTTCAGTTTTGTAATTAAAGACTGCATTTGTTTACTGTTAATTGTAATTAATTCTTATCTATGGTAATTACTATATTTTGGGATGTTACATTAGTAGTAATAAATTTCTTTGTGAATGGAAAATATAATAAGTTTATAAAATATGGAAATTTAAATAAGAAATTTTGGTAGCTTAATTGGTAGAAAATTTTGGTGATGGGTTCAAACTCTTTTCTACCTTTTTGTAAAAAAAAGGTAGAAAAAAAAGTAAAATTTAAAATATTGATAATGGAGAAAGCATTCATACGTTATAATTGAGGTTGCGTTGTGGTTGATTGCCCTGATAAGCTCTTTGAGTGATGGGAATTGCCCTAATAAGCTCTTTAAGTGCTGGGAATTGCCCTAATAAGCTCTTTAAGTGCTGGGAATTGCCCTGATAATCTCTCTAGACGAGTGGTAGGAAGTAACATGGTGGTTAAATGGTTGGGAGGGTGTACTTGCCTGAAAAAGCTCTTGAATAGAGTGGTGGGAAGGGATACTTGGCACAATGGTTTTGTGCTATGACATGTTTTGATTACCCATAAATTATTTATATGTATGGGAGTTATTTCAAGTATTAGAGGATTAATCAGTATAACCATTAAACTATATTTTAATGTCATATGATGGATTTAACTTATGTGGCATAAGTGGTTTATTTAAATGAGTAAGTAAAGTACTGGTAAGGAAGCTAGTTAGTTTTAAATTCGGCCTTATTAAGATTAAAATAAGTGGTTTCAGAATTTATAACATCGTTGATTGAGTGATATGTTAAGTCTTATGAGAGATACGCAGTTGTTAGGTACTGGGTTACAGACAACATTAAGTTTATGGATTCATATTAGGTTAGGATGTGGGAAGGTATTTTGAGGACAAGGTTTATATTCCTAAGATTTAGAGTTTATAAGTTAATTCTTGAAGAATGTTTTAACTTAGGCTAGTAATGTTTGCTAGGAAAATAATTAGATGAAGGTTGAAGTAATTTGGAGTATAATCTTGAAAGAAGCTTGATTATTCTAGTTTTGTTAAATATTTCAGAAGTGTTTATCAGGGAAACAAAATAGTGGTTCAACATTTAGTGTGGGTTAAATAAAGGATGAGGATCAATATTTTAGGGATATCTGACCAATGCAAGTGAAGGATAGATATTGTAGTCTAGGGTATGATCGAAAGGATAGAAAATTTTGGTGATGAGTTCAAACTCTTTTCTATCTTATTGTAAAAAAAAAGGTAGAAAAAAAAGTAAAATAAAATTTAAAATATTGATAATGGAGGAAGCATTCATAGTTGAAGTTATTATTAAGGAATCCATTATGTAAGTGGTGAATCCATTATGTAAGTGGTGAAATTAAAATAATAAAAAATATTAAAAAAATGATGAATAGTAATGGATGAGTATCTATGATGTGATTGTTGTATGATGGTATGAATGTGTCTGACATAACTATTATCTGAGGTTTGTTGAGTGCATCAAAGTATATATGCATGTTTCATAAATGATTGGTTGCATGTTAGCTCACCCTACTTGTTTGTGTTTGGGTATGTGCGATGATCGTATAATTCGTTATACGAGAGCAGATGAAGGAATATCATCTGACTCAGTGCCAAGGAAGGGAAAGATAGAAGAATAAAGTAGAAGAACTCAAGTTATAATTACGATTTTTTTTACAACATGTATATACATATATCAACTAGAAAATTTTAAGGGTGAGATTACGGGATGTTATCGTAAATGTAATGTTAATATATAGGAATTATGAGTTATCAAGTGTGAGATATTTGGGATGTTACAGTTGTTCCAAAACCTTCTTCACTTGCTTATCTCTCCTTCGTGTTAGTTTTTTCTTTTGGATTCACTTTCCCGTGCAAATGCTTCTTCTTCGATTTATTGACTTCATTCATCGATTTGCTATCCGGTTACACTACCGTGATCAGACGGTTGGTTTTTGAAGCATCATTAACCTTAAAAATGTGTCATACCTTTAGAGAGAAAAATTGCACTATGCCCTTGAGAACTAAAACAATATTGCGATGATTATTTGAGTCTAAATGTTATATGAAAGTTTCATAAATACATTCTTCACAAAAAGAATAGCATAACAAAAACCTAACCATAATTTCAAAGCAAACTATATAATAACAGGAGAGTAAAAGGACTTAAAGTTACAAGAAGAGTCAACAACGATAGCGGCTTGGACGAACTTCCATTGGAGTTCATAGGAGGAGTAGACGGAGGACTCGATGTCGCCAAAATGTTGTTGGGTTGTCTATTCACCGCCAAAGTTGCGTAGGATGTGAAGACTCCCATGGCTACTCATAGGGAAACCCTAATTCGAAACTAAAGACTCGTAAAAAGTGAAATGGAAGAACGAACAAAAAAAGGACGAAAGGGAAATGAGACGATTTTGAAAAGTTTTGAGAGGGATAAAGGAGTGCATAAAGAAGATTGTTTTTTTACCAAACGAGACAATTTTCACTCAACACAACTTGTTTTTATTCTTTGTTGTTTGTTGTTTTAATTGGTTTAAATTTTAATGTTAATTATACATGTAAATGAAATATTGATTATATATTTATGTGATGAGATTCATGATTGTAAACATAGT
This sequence comes from Vigna umbellata, assembly GCF_029865625.1. NCBI lineage: Eukaryota > Viridiplantae > Streptophyta > Magnoliopsida > Fabales > Fabaceae > Vigna > Vigna umbellata. Next base: position 20,743 of record NW_028274571.1, read on the forward strand.
TATTTTCAATTAGAGAATATTATATTGAGATTTTAGATTATGTATTGTGTTTGAGATTTTATATGAGATATCCTAAATTTATTACTATTGAACTCAAAGAAAAATATTAGATTGTGAGAGTCAAATGAAGTTTCAATTACCTAGTCCGAGGTGTGAAAAACAATTGTATTTAGTGGGCCATAAGAATTTTACCGAAGGTCATGAGTTATTTGTGTAACAATCTAATTTTAACATTTTACCAATACTAATAAGAGAACATTTACATAATCATATCATGGAGTGAGCATAAATAAAGTTTATAAGGTGACACTACAACGAAAAATGCAAGTTATTGATATTTACATAAGAATCTTAATTTGTAAGTAACGTAGCTATTACATACGATTTTTACATACATACTTTTAAAAGTGAGTTAATTATGGATTTTTATCTACCAATTTTTCATATGTAAAATCTGTATTTAAATTTGGTGCATGGAAAAATTTGTGAAGGACGAGATCACGATGTAATGGTGCAAGATTCGTATGTAAGTAAAAAGATATTACATGTTTATTTTACATATGGATTTGAAAATCATTAAATATTAAAAATCAAAATTAAGGATTAATATACTCACTTATCAGAATTCTCCCACTCACTGACTCAAATTCACTCATAGAGAAGAAGAATCGTTCTTCTGGCGCTCATCCTCAACCCTCCTTAGAACCCTAAGATCCATTGTGTTTTTCCTCCGTGGTCTTTCCCTCAAACCCTAACCTCCAGCATGCTCATTCTCCGCATTGGCCCTCCCTTGAAACCCAGGCCTCCACTGCACGTTTTCTCTACAATGATCATCACTTAAAACCCTAAAAACACTAACCTTCACTGTGCGCCTCCTCCACAGCCCTTCCCTGGAACCCAAATTGTACCTGAGTACATATCCATCTAAAAAGGAGGTTCATTTTGTAGGTATTGGCATGTGAGAGAGAGGGTTTGCTATTGGTTTTTTCTCTTTTATCAAAATCGGCCATGTCATTCATTTCTGAAGAAGCTTTAACGTTTAGGGTTTAGGATTCTATGTGCATGCCATTATTTACTTGCTCACAAGCCATCGCGAGCCACAATGTGCATGCCATTCATTTTCTGGTTTGATTACTTAGTCCTGCCTATTCTTCTGCTGTTGGGATTCATGTTCCTCAAACTTTCATGGAATTTTCAAGAGTTAAGAAGGGCAATAACAGAAACACTTTACAAAGGTATGGAAGTGAAAGAAAATTAGATTTTTGTGTCTGATGGTGCACAGTGCGATATTTCTCGTGTTAAGGTAAGTGACCTCGTTTTATAGATTGATGAGGATCTAGCTTACAACAAAGAAAAGAAAAACACTTGTCCACATTTCACCCATGAAAATATAATAATTACTATTTCTGCTATACTTGCAAGTAGATGCTTCTAGACTCTAGTTTGTCAATAGCTCTACAGGATCCAACTTTTCCGATAATTACTTTTCCACCCATGTTGAACTTCGATAAAAAATTAAGCTTTTAGAAATAAAAAGTTAATGAAGTGATGAATGGTGATGATCGGGATACACAGATTCGAGCGTGATTGTTGGTAGGGTTGGAAGGTTGAATGCAGGGAGTGGAAAGTACAAAAATATTGTGCACATGAAGTGTGAACTAGAGAACACATTTCTTCCCAAACCTATGGTTGTTGGTGTTTGTTGTGCTTAAAAGAGCTTACATTAACTCGAGCTATTGACATGGTTGTATTTGAGCTTAATCTACTAGAAGAATTTGATTCATTCTTTAAGAAATTGAGTCTGGATGATAAATTGCCTATCAAATTCTCCAAGTGATAATGTACCACATGATCGGACAGTCGTCACAGTCCATAAACTTCATATGACCGGACGGCTAGCAAAGCAGACAAAGGCGTCGGCAGGGACGAGCGGCCTCATAAGCGTAAATGATTAATGTAAAGAAAATTAAGGTAAATTGCGTTTAAGAATATTGGGCCGAGATTAAAATATCGGTGTCCAAAAACTATAAATATAAATCAAAGGTAAAAGGTAAGTAGAGAAATTACTCTGCATTTATTAGTGTCATTGTCATATTGGATTATCGGATGGTTCAACTACTAACTTTGGCATCAGAGTATCTTTAACAGGTACACCCCCGGCCGAACGAGCAAACAAGAGACGCAGGGAGCAAGACCGGACAGCAAGAAAAGACAAATTGTGAAGGTATTCAGTGACATAGCCCCATAACCGAAACAAATAAATTGTTAGATAGAGAAGTTTTTGAATTGCAAAAAATGTAATTGTCAATTTTTTAAGTTGAGGTTCAAACAATGTAATTTTCAATTTTTGTATAAAAGACATATCTTTCAAATGTTGTCGTTGAGAATTTGTACTCTCAATTTGTTGCATTTATTATTTTACTTTTGTATCATACATTTTTATTGTGTTTACAAAAGCTTCTTTTCTGTGTTATTACTAACAGATTCAACTTTCTGATTTTGGCCTACAAGTTAAATACAAATTTACAAATTTATCTGTAGGTAATTACATATAAATTTATCCATAGATAATTACATACATATTTATTTGTAGATAATTACATATAGATTTATCTGTATGTAATTTGTATGTAATTACCTACGAATAAATTCGTATGTAATATTACCTAAGACTACTTTACTTACATATTTTTGTTCGTAGGTAATCCGTAGATAACACTATCTTACCATTATTTCTCCTAATTTTCCCTTCTCTTTTTCATTTTTTGAGTTAATAAATAAAACCCTAACTCTCTCTTTTTCCTTTTCCTGTGTTGTTATTCCAAAACCTTCTTCACTTGCTTATCTCTCCTCGTATTAGGGTTTTTTTTGGGTTTACTTTCCTATGCAAATGCTTCTTCTTCTGTTTACTAACTTCATTCATCAATTTGTTATCTGATTTCACTACCTCGATCAAACGGTTGGTTTTTGAAGCATCATTAACCTTGAAAACATGCCATATCTTTAGAAAGAGAAACATTACACTATACCCTTGAGAACTAAAACAATAATATGATGATTAATTGAGACAAACTGTTATATGCAAGTTCCATAATTACATCTTCATGCCCCAACATTCTTCAAAAAAAAATAGCATAACAAAAATCTAACCATAATTTCAAAGCAAACTATATAATAACAGGAGAGTAAAAGGACTAAACGTCACCAGAAGAGTCAACAGCGAGAGCGACTTGGACAAGCTTTCGATGGAGTTCAAAGGAGGAGTCGGCGAAGGACTTGATGTCGCCAAAATGTTGTTTTGCTTGTCCATTTGCCGCCAAAGTTGCATAGGATGTGAAGACTTCCATGGCTACTCTTAGGGAAACTCCAATTCAAAACTAAAAACTCGTAGAGAGCGAAATAGAAGAATGAAAAAAGAAAGGAAGAAAAGGAATGAGACGTTTAAGAAGTTTCGAGAAGGATAAAAGAGTGCAAAATTTTAAGAGGAAGGAAGGGAGTAAAAAATTTGGAAAGGACAAAAAATGGTTGAAAGTTTTAGGGAGGTATTGTTTAGTATAGATGTTTTTGGTATTGGAGAAAAAAAATTAGGGTAAAATCTTAGAGAAAAGATGTAAAAAAATGAAATAAAAAATAAAAAAATATATTATAATATGAAAAAGTTATAAACCTCTTAAAAAAGAATTAAAACCTTCATAACTATTGTCATTTAGTCATTTTAAGAGAATATTTTAAATCATTGTGAGATTTTTTATAATTTGTGCAAAATAATCTCCTTAGGATAACAGTGTGTTAATATATCTTTAAAGCCAAACGAGGCAGTGTCCCTAGCTGTGACAGTGAAGAAAATAATATTGTTTTAATTTTAAGATGAACTTGTGGTGTTCATGATGCTTCTTGGACAATTCCAATTTGCCACAAATCCCAATACAGAACGTCTCTAATGCAAGAAAATGCTTACTGAGTCTTTTGTAGCTACTAACACTCAATGCTTTTAGATAAGGAAGTTCTACCCCTCAGAATAAAGGCTTCACATTATCACAACATTGAATAGTCAAATACTGGAGAGTTGAAGTTTGTAATGTCATTCTAAGGCAAAACAACTTGCTTTCTTGTTATGACAAAATCTCGGAGACTATAATCAATTTTCTTAATCCTTTGGGTAATGCTTCCAATTCTAGGCATCCAACATGGTCCAACACTTGCAAAATTTGAAGCTCAAATATAGAATCAGGGAGTCCCATAATTTTTGGATATGTAAATGGGTGCAATATATTATATTTGAGATTAATTTGTAATATGGGTTAAATATGTTTTTAGTCCTTGAACTATCAAGCGATTTTGGTTTTAGTCCCTACTCAGAACTTTGATAGTTTTTAGTCCTTATTGTTTTGAAACTCTGTACTAACTTTTAATTTTTTTTAACTATCCATTACGATCCATGTTTACATACAATGAAAAAAAAACTGAGTATATATATTATAGCTATGCAAAACACACCCAGCAATGAATCATTCATTCATAAAAATAATAAAATTCTGAAAAAGTCATACATATATAAAACTAATTGTGAAATTATTAAATTATAACCACTATTTTCCCAATCATCAATATTATGATCCCACATTTATATATTATAGATGTGCAAAACACACCCAGTAATAAATCAGTAATTCATAAAACAATTAAAATTCTGAAAAAGTCATACATATATACAACTAATTGTGAAATTACTATTTTATATCCACTAATTTCCCAATCATCAATATTATGATCCCACATCTTACACTTTTGGAAAGTCGAATAAAAATGATAATCCATTTATTACAAAGTATAAAAAGGTGTAAAAATTGTTAGCAACAACACTAAAAGATAATTATAATTAATATTATTACAAGAGTCATGGCAGTATACCACACAAAACCCACCATGTTTAAGCTTGAAAGAAAAAGTAAGTTACTTGTAATGCCGAGACGCTTCCCAAACCAGCTTATCCATGAAATGACATTTCTTGTCAAATCCCCAGCCTGGATTACTCTGCATCATATTTCAGACCAACCATAAATAATGTGCAGAATATTCCTTCCAGTAGCTTTCTCAACAGCAACTCTCATATTTAATTGAAATAAAAGGCAATAAAAACTCAAAAAGAACTTAATTGAAGATAATATATATATATATAATTGAAGATAATATATATATATATATATATATATATATATATATATATATATATATATATATATATATCTGAATTCATGAAAGGATAAAAAAGACAAAGAAGGATTGTAAATCAATCTCAGGACAAGTAAATTAATGCCAGACTCAGGAAACTCAACACATTAAGATTCGATATTAGATATAGTCTCCTTTCCCGATTCAGATTAGTGCAACGCCAGCAACATTTGTGACTACAGCCATAATAAATTGATTACCAAAACAGATGCAAACTTCATACAATCATGAAATAGAAAGGTTCTGAATCAACTCTTTAATGTACAATGCCACAATTCACTTTAATATGGGGAACTAAAGTTTGGGAACCCCTCGGATTTCTAATCATACAGTAAATGTCTATCTCATTCCACCAAAGTCAACTCCAATACCTAACAATCTTCGTGCATTCCTTGCCAATATCTTTCAATAGATTTAAACAAATATTAAGCTTTAGGCAGAGAATTGATTTTCCTATCCATGCCTTGTCAATATCAACTGTTCAGCCTTGGTACAAAATCAAATACATACATTTGGGCTTTATATTATCAATTAGAATTAGATTGGGATTCATAGACAAAATGGCAAATATTTGTTGGAATTTCAATTGATTATGCAACTGTTGAGAAACAGTTTCTCTTCTGATATAAAATTACAAGATAACTATACTAAGAAAAGGGTTCATTTACCGCTGACTTACACGAGAGAAAGTAGAACATAATCCGCAGAGATACTTATAATAAGAATATCAACATAAGAGGTAAACAAGTAGCCAAGTATTAAGACATTTTACACCCAACACAATATCAATATTTAGTTCCAAACCTGAAGGGAGACAACAGCACGGTTAGTGAATTGTTTCACTGAAGAAGGTGCACTTTCAGGAAGAGTTTTAGCAACTCTTTCTAATTCTTCTTGTTGCTTCTTTGCAGTTACCCTGTCTGGTCCGCTGTAGTGATCAACAATCTTTTTCAACAATGGAACTCGTGCCATTGTCTCTTCCATTATTTCCTAGTATGATACAAAGTTAGAAAAGAAAAAGATCCCAACACATGGACACACACCCATAAACTGCAGTAGAGAACACTAAAAACAACATCCTTTACCCGCTAGCATCTATAAAATAGACAACTATTTCGAAACATAGTAACTGATACGGTACTTGTTCTATGTAATTGCTACACAGGTTTGATATGACAAAGATAGTGGCAACCAAGCCACAAAATTACTGTTGAAGAAGATAGTGATGAATTAAAAGTTAAAAAAAAAAAACATCAAACATCAGTATCAAAACTTGTGCCCCGAAACATTTGCAATTAGTGTTACGGTTAGAATCCTAAGGCATAAGGCAAGGATAATGGATAAGATTAACAACAAAATATACCTCCCACTCTTCCTGACTTTGGATCCCCTCATATGCCATCAAGAATGGTTTCATCTTCTCAAGTGCATCCCGAAGTGGAATTGGTTCCTTCTCATCAATATCTGGATTATCAAACTCCACCAAATATTCCGGCTCAAATTCAATCTGCAATAATCAATAAAGAAGGCGAAAAAAATACAAACAATTAAACATGGAAACAGGGTAACTAAACATAAAATAGGAGTTTGGCTCACAAAACTTCCCCGAAAGAAATGTTGTCTTTAGATCTAGAGAATTGGATGATTATAATGAGTTTCCTATAGCAATTCAATTAAGACTGGAGAATTTCCCTATATGCAGCTAAGCTACAAAATTATACTTCCGCTACCTCTAATTATTTCTCAACAAATAAATAATGATGTCTGTAGAAACCACTTACTGCATAATTGATGTCTACCGCATCCAAATACGCATCCTCTAATGGCGATGGCAAAACTCTACAAGCCATCTCCTCAAATCCTTCAGTTAACTGATTCATTATCTCTGGCCCAAACTTTTTGGCTAATTTCTCACCATCTGCATCATCTCCAACATATAGCCCTGTAGCATATGAATCCTCTGCATCCATTTGTTTTCCACGTCTTTCATCCACGTCCCTCCCTCTGAATCCTCCTCTTCCCATGCCTCGACCTCTGCCTCTGCCCCTGCCCCTGCCAAGCCCACCTCTCCCTCTAAATTCTCTTCCTCTTCCAGGGCCACTTCCATCGTCGTCACCTCTTAACAAAAATCTCCGTGCATTCCTCACTGCATCATCCCGGCTTGGTATTGGTTGTTTCACAGGCAAAGTGTCGGATGCAGCTGCACCAGGAGCTCGCGGAGGGCGAAGATGCCTGTTGTCTTCTGTAGCTCGCGTTTCCGGATCTGGCTGCTTCATGGGCTTCCCCCGTCCAAATCCAGACAACACTTCTAGTACGCTACCTGGAAGTTTGTTAACATGCTCAACATCAACAGGAACACCATCTGTCGCTGCTGGAGATACACTGTCCTCTCTTCTGAAAAAAATGGGCTTTTTGGGTTCTGGTGGCCCCAAATCATTTGGAGGTTGAGGTACAGTAGCTCGGCCACGACCAGCAGGTGGCTGATTTATGGAAGATAAAAACGATGAGAAAGAATGAAGACCTGACTGAGGCATTGGCTTGCCCCGGCCATGGCCATGGCCAAAACCAGGAGGAATGGGAGACTCTGTGGTGTCAGATTTGGGCTCACTGGAACTAGGCTTACCAGGAGCTCTTTCATTCAAATTGAACGGTCCTGAACCAAGGAAGGAGCCTCCACGACCACGACCACGACCGCCATCTCCAAAACCAGAAGATGAAGAAAATGCAGCTACCGTTCTTCTGGTGGCATTTGAAATAGTGGGGTTTGGGATCCTTATTCCAATATTGCCTCTCATTGACACAGTGAAACAAATGCTTAATTGGAAAATTCAAAGAGGCTTCAGCTACATCAACCTGATGTCCCCAAAAAAAAAAACACAATACCAAATTTATATGAACTGTTACGTCAAACTAGCACATAAAAATTCACATTTCAGAACACACTTGCATTGCATATTTATTTTTCTTGTCCTGTTTATATACACCAGTTTTAAGTTTACAACAACCACTGACATAATTGATGATTAGAAAACTTTATCCAGTTCATTTTTCAATAATCTAAAACAAAATCAATACTGGCCGTCATTATCAAGATCACGAACCTAGTTAAGTGCAGAATAGTTTTTTGTAGACTCCTGCAAACTCGAACAAACTCGGTCAAACTCGTGTAAAACCGTGGGTTTAGCAGCGATTCAGCGAGCTGAAACGACACTGATTGTTGCGTTTTCCTATCACGTCGCTTCTTCTCAGCTCCGCTCCATTTTGTGATTTTGATTCTCGTCTACACTCTGTAATCTCACTGCTCCCATTTCCTTTCTGTTGTCTAAGTTTCAGACGTTAGGGTTTTAGCTTTTTTTTTTATTTCTACCCCTCTTACTACTAAGTTGAACTGGCCTACTTTCAAATCCAAAATTATAAAAGAATAATAATGTTACAGTAAAATAAAAATATATACTAATCATAATAATAATATTACAAAAAATAAAAAATAGTTATAGTATCAAATAATATTAAATTATTATGTTATGTTTTAATGGGAGTGAACCCAAGGCCTTCTTTGTATTGGAACGCAAGGCCTACCATTCCGTAATTGTATTGTTTATTGGTTATTGTAGCACACACTAGTAAAAAAGTAGTATTAGAACGCGGCTGATATGCCTCGGTTTCGGAAGACCCGGTGCCTATACCCGATACTACCTCGGTTATCAAAGAAACCGAGGCATAAAACCCTCTGCAACTCACCTGCTATCTCTGCTGATCTCTGCTGCTGTCAGGAAGTCAGACAGACCAAGGGATTCCGCCTCGGTCCTTTGCAGAACCGGTGTCTAAAGCATGGAGCCGGTTAGTTTAGAGCCGGTGCGGACATACGATACGACCTCGGTTTTGAATGAAACCGAGGCATATACAATTATTTTGAATTTTTTTAAAGATGTTTAGGCATCGGTTTTGTGCAGAACCGCTTTTGTAGCTGGAATACGGCATCGGTTTTAAACCGAGGTAATAACCTTTTCTTTATTTTTACAAACGCCAGTTACAGTGCTTTGTCTTCCACCCTCGTTTCAGAGTTTCTCTTCCACCAGCCCTTCTCTCTGTTTAGCCAGCGCAAACCTCGGTTGCGGTTGCCATTTCTCTCCGACCAAAGACGAAAAGCGAAGTGCTGCAAGGCGAACCTCGGGTTCGATTTTTGTCGCGAGTGGCCTTTGTCGTCTTCTCCGTGCATCCATCGCCGTGCCGCTACAGTTCGACCCGCTCCTTCATCTCCATTGTCTCCGGCGAAGCGCCTTCTAGGTTGGGTGGCTCTATTTCTCTCGCGAACAGTAGGAGTATTCTCTCCAAGCGTTGCTTCTGCCATCGTTCCCGCCTCACCACCGTCGCTCCACTACTTTTGCTGTCGTTGTTTGCCGCCACGGTAAGTTCTTTACAATTGCATTTGTCTGTGGTGATTGATATCTGTTTGAATGAAGAAAAGAATGTCTGTGGCTATTGATATTGGTTTTTTTCCCTGATTTTTTCCCTTGATTGGAATTAATTTTCCCCTGTTTGAATGAAGAAAGGAATTAGTGATTCTGTAATTAATGCACCAGATTTTCGATCTATGCTTGGCTTATTTCTTATTGTATCGAAACAGTGGTGGTAGTATCTCTGTTGTGGATGTTGTTGTTGGCGTGTACGTTGGGTGGTGGAAGCTGACGATTCACGAAATGGGACCCAAACTTGGAACAACGTCAAGTGTGGTTACTACGTTATGTTTTGGATGATGATCATCATCCGTGCACATTACACCAGTGGATGGGAAATGGTAATATTTAGGTTTGAATTTTATGTTCTCTATATTTGAATTTCATATACACTAATTGAAATCATTGTACTTTATGCAGAGATTTAATAGGACTGCTTCAATTCCAGACAAGTCAATCCAACTTGTGAGGAAAACACTTGCTAAATATGTAATTCATTTATATAATAGTATGTAGTAGATTTTAGGATATACTAATTTTAAGTTTATGTTTCTAAGTTGTTTTATGTTTTTCTACATTACTATATGTTCAACATGTACATTGCATTGATTTATGCTTGGTCCCTTGATTTATGATTACATTGGATTGATTTATGCTTCTAAGAATTTGATTTATGATTTCATTCAATATATTTATGTTTTAATATAGATTTCATTTAAAATATATGTTTCTGCAACATTCTGGACTGCTCTGGTTATAAAAAAATATGCAGGTCTGTTTTTGTGGTTGGGAATGTTGCAAAAACAGACACCATTTTAAAAAAAAATCGTACTTATATGCCTCGGT
>NW_028274572.1:0-31158 GCF_029865625.1 Vigna umbellata
CTTTGTTCGTTATTTTTTAAACTTTTTTACAACACTAATTAGATGAGTCTCACAATACACATTACACGAATCTGAATATACATTGATTAAATGAGCCTAGTAATACACGTTATAGTCCATATATTGATTAGACAAGTCTAGCATTGCATATTAAACGAGTCTTTCGATGTATTGATTAGATGAGTCTAGCAGTACACATAAGATGAATCTTTCTATACACTGATTAGATGAATATAGCAAAAAAATTATAGGAGTCGAGACACATTTTCGAGACACAAATTAGACGAGTCTATTAATACACATTAGACAAATTTGTTAATTCAGTAATTAAATGAATCTTGCAACACATTAGATGAGTCTGTTCATACACTGATTAGATGAGTGTAGTGAACAACATTAGACGAGTCCAACAATAAACATTATATGAGTATTTTCATATATTAACTAAACGAGTATAACAAAAAGAATTATAGGAACTAGTACAGTCACGGGAAACAACACCGGTTATTTTTGCCCATAGACAGCGGTTCTTGAACCGAGGTATATACAGGCGAGGCAAAAAGTCTATTCTTTTTTGCCTCGGTTCACAACCGAGGCATAAAATGATAGGATTTTGCCTCGGTTCTAACCGAAGTAATACGGTATTTGTTATTATTATTTTTTTTCGGAACTTTATGCCTCGGTTCCTTCTGAACCGAGGCAGTATATCTAGAATTTTTCATCCATCAACCGTACACACATAACAGATAGCTATCAATTCAGTCCCTCCCAGAGCTGAGATAATAATCTCCCCTGTATAGTTCTTGGAGTAATAAAATTATATAAAATTTATCCACGTGTATTGAATTTTCATTAGTTTATGTTCCCAAGTTGAAAGACTTTTCAAGGGTCCATTAGCATATTCTCCGGTTTTACCAAGTTCCCTAGCACTTCCTTTTGATCTTTTAACTGTTAATTTTTTCTTCACCTTAGGAGGTTTAACACCAACTTCAATGTTGCTTGGGTTATTAATTTCCCTGCATGTCAACTTGTAGGTTACTTTTACTTGGATAAAGACAATTGGTGCACAGGAAGGAGAAAAGATAGGAAATGAAAAATGAGAGACAAAGTGAGTGACAAACACAATAAAAAGGAAAAAAGACAAATGCAGAACACTAAAAGATATTGTTGGAGTTTGTTTACCAAAGCCCACTCAGTTTACATTGTCATAACATCTAGATTGAGAAAGCTTGTCAAGGAGAAAGGGTTTGGTTATTTTTTTCACTTGCGGATAGTGATCAACTTGCAAAGGATTTTGACAAAGCCTGAAAATTCAGTAGCCAAAGATGAGATAGCATATATGAAACCTCGATGGAAATTTCCAATTACAAGCTAAAAGTTAATCAGGATCTTAGACATTAGAAGCTTCAATGGTTTAATTAACCAAAAGTAAGGATAAACCCTCCTAAGTCAATTTGCAACCAAACAACCTTCTCGAACTGATGAGGGGAGCTAAAGGCAGATCAAGTCCTCATACCATACGTGAAAATCAAGAGCATATAAACCACACATGGACATCATAGTGTTGAGGCTTTAAAAGAAGGTGAAAGAGAGAGGAACAAATGTGGTCTCCATAAACCACTTTTTAAATAAATTTTTGCTTAAAAAAATGGTCAGAACTTTAAATCTTTTTCTCTTTATTCCTACATAAACCACTTCTTGGGGCGCAGGTCCAAAGGAAGGTTCTTTTTTTCTTGTAAGCCTCCCTCAACGCTGCCTTTTGCTTCTGGGAAATCACCGTCAGCAGCTGTGCTATCGAAAGTCGAACCACTTTGCTGCATTCACACAACAAATGCATTTAAATTCATATCAATTTGAATTGAATTAGGAATTAGGGATTTGAATGAACTTAGTGACACGTAGGAGAGCGAGTTCTGCTTTAAGATCCTTCAATTGGTTCAGAAGCTCTGTTTTTGTTTTGTTCCTCAGCTCGTACACCTTGATTCTCGATTTTGCATTGCACAAAAGAAATTAGAATATAAGTTCATAAGAAAAATCGTAACCATATCGAATGAAATAGCATCGTAGAAGCGAAGACAACGATAATTTGAATCGTACCCATTGCTAATTCGAAGGTCATGTGGCACTGCGAAGAGGATCGAAAGAGAGAGAAACCCTACCTACTTGGTTACACTGTTTCTTTTTCTTATTAAACCCTAATCAGCAGGGGCGGTGCAGCAGGCAGTAAGGCCGGTGCAGTGCCGTCGATGAGTCGAACAGAGCGCCAATGTAAGAGAAATGGAGGCAGAGGCTTCCCACCAGGCGCGACAGAAACGAGGATGGCGACACCAATGCGCGAAAGAAATGGAGGAATGACGATGGCGGACAAAGCACGAGCAATGGAGGTACGAACAAAACCTCGCGCAAGCAAGCGAAAGCGAGAACAATGGTGAAGACGGGTTCTACGCAAGAGAGGAAGAAGAGTTCACTACAAAAAAGAAGGGCATTACCGAAGGCCAGAAGCCCTCGGAAACAGCCCGAAACCGTTAGTAAAAGGTAATTACAGACGGCTTATCGACGGCCAAAGAGCCCTCGGTAAATCCCTTGTCGCTAACATTTGCCGAGGGCTTCCGCCCTTCGGTAATTACCGAGGGCCAGAAGCCTTCGGTAATTACCGAGGGTCAAAAGCCTTCGGTAATTACCAAAGGGCGTTCTGAACCTTGTTCTGTCATGCACCACTGGACTTTGCATTTGGAAACATAAACCTGCACATGCCAACCTAGAATCGAAAATTGGAGCATCAAACAAATTTTTATCATCATTTTAAAGATATTTAAACATTGAAACAATTTGAAAACAGATTGTAATGTGAATTCACTGGTTCACTTCCATTTTAAAGCCAATTTTGATGGTTTAAGACATGATTCTACATATAGGCACAAAAATGATCATTTCAAAAGTGCACACAACTTTAAAATGGCAAAATAAACTTGCTCAAAGATTGTATATGCATAAACACAACAAGATTCAATAAATCATACTTACTATAGCCAAATATGTATGAAAATGTCACCAAAACTGCATCAAAATTTTGTTGTGTCTTAGGCCATTTAACAACTCCTAGCTAAGATTTTGTACCTAGATCTGGTGAATTAGGACTTCCTTTAGCTTTGTTTATGCTGTACAGTTTGATTCAAGTGTGTGTTTTCAATTCTAGTGCTAATTTTGGTTTAAAAATGCTGCATAATTTGCTATAACAGGTGTGATTTGAAGCATTTGGTTGTTTCTGTCCATTGTGAATGTTTGAACAAGTTTATTTTACCATTTCAAACCTGTGTGCACTGTTCATTTCGTCAAATTTGAGCCTACATGCAAAATCACTTCCTAAACCATCAATTTTGCTTAAATTTGGAAGTGAATTAGTGATTTTTGAGTGTAGTGTGATTCCTTGTTGTTTCAGTGTTTAAACACCTTTAAATTGATGATATAAAGTTGCTTGAATCATCACTTGAGCTTTAGAAACACTGCCACTCATTTTTGGGTTTGAAAGCACACTTTTAAAGCCATTTTTCTGGTGCACTTTTCATTTTTAGTGTTGTTTGATTTTGTACATTCTTTAAATTTCAATTCTGGGTTGGCAAGAGCTGGTTACATGTTTGAAAATGGAATTATATGATCAAAAAAGTATAATCCAATCATAAAAATCATTTGAAAACCAAGCAAACCAGTTTTGAACCCCAAAAACCGAAAATCACAAAATCTGCACTTCTTTGGAGACTTTCATCAAACAGTTGCATTTTTATCAAACACCTTATGCACTACTTTTGGCTCTTCATTTTTTATTTTTCTTGCGTGCTTAATCTGATCTAGTGCCTCTCCTAGGTTCCTTTTGTGTCCCTCTATTGATTCAAGGCTTAAAATCATTTGAAATCCACTTGTTTGGCCTCTAAATTGTGCTACAAAGTCTGTTACCTGAAATTAAAATCTGGTGTAGTGAAGATTTTTGTTGTGACTGGTTTAGTGTGTGGTAGGGTGTTGTGACGTTTTGGTGAGGCTTCCAAGGTCCAAAGTTCTTGCTCCAAGGGGGTAGCATACTAGGTAATGGAAGGGTTGCTGAATTGGACAAAGAAGTAGCTCTAAAAGTAGCAATTTGGCTTGATTTTCAGCAGCATTTCACCAACTTGGAACCACTTTTTTAGGTTCTAACAACTCAAACTTTGAGTTTTACCTAATTCTTTGCTTTTGACTAGTTTCGTAGGTTCATTTCACTACTTTAGACTTGTTAGGATGTTGACATTACTTAAAATGAGTCTATATTAGGTGAATTGACAATTTCTCACCTTATAAGTACACTTTTTATAATCTAAATACTCAAACTTTGAGTTTTAGGTTATTCTTTGCTTTTCACCACTTCAACAACTTTGTTTGGTGAATTGAAACTTGTTAAAACTCAAATTTAACTCAAAACCAAACTGCTACTCAAAATCACCTTTCTACTTCCCAAAATTGACTCAAAATTGGTGGTTTTGGAAGTGATTTTGTGCCTAAGCCATTCTGACACTTTGCTAATCATTTTAACAGTTTTAAGTCATCAAAATACACTTATTTGAACTCTAATTAGGCATAAAACAGAACTGCAACTCAGATTCACTTTGCAAGTTCCAAAAATGGCTCAAATATGATGGTTTGACATACTAAATTGCATATAGGCCATTCTAACTTCATATTAATTGTTCTAACAGCTTTAATACATCAATTTGTACTTGTTTAAACTTCCAAACATCACAGAATCAAAGCAGAACGAAATTTGACCTGTAATGACTCAATTAGGTACTTTTTACTACATTTTTTAAGGTTTTAAGTAGTGTCATTTTGAGTTTTAGGGAATTTTTTGCTTATGACCACTTTCCTACCATCATTTCACTACTTTAGACTTGTTAGGATGTTAACATTACTTAAAATTACTCTACTTTAGGTGAATTTGCAATTTGTCACCTTTTAAGTGAACTTTTTAGGTTGAAACTACTCAAACTTTGAGTTTTAAGTACTTGTTTGCTTTTGAGTAGTTTCCTACCTTCACTTGACTAATTTAGACTTATTAGGATATTAACATTAGTTAAAATTAGTCTAGGTGAATTGCAAATTTCTCACCTTTTTAGTAGACTTTTTTAGGTTCTAACTACTCAAAATTTCAGTTTTAGGTACTTGTTTACTTTTGAGTAGTTTCCTAGTGTCATTTCATTACTTTAGACTTGTTAGAATATTAACATTAGTTATTCTTAGTCTACTTTAGGCGAATTGCCACTTTCTCACCCTTTTAGTACACTTTTTTGGGTTCTAACTACTCAAAGTTTGAGTTTTAGGTAGTTTATTGCTTTTGAGTAGTTTCCTAGCTTCATTTCATAACTTTAGACTTGTTAGGATGTGTAGAATACACATTCTTAGGTTACTATAGGTGAATTCATAATTTCTCACCTATTTAGTACACTTTTTTAGGTTTTAAGTACCCAAATTTTGATATTTAGCTACTTCATACAATTTGACATCTTTCTTAGCTTCATTTAAGTTCTTTAAACTTGTTAGGCTAAGAACATTAACATTGTTAGGTTAGATTAGGTCAATTTCCAAATTGTCACCTATTTACAACAGTTTTTAGGTTTTAAGTACTTTAATTTTGAGATTTGTGTACTACTTTGAAATTGACATGTTTCTTAGTTTCATTTAAGTACTTTAAAGTTGTTAGGATATGAAGATTGTACATTCTTAGGTTACTTTAGGTGAATTCCCATTTTCTCACCTATTTAGTACACTTTTTAGGTTTTAAGTAGCCAAATTTTGATATTTAGCTACTTGATACAATTTGACATCTTTCTTAGCTTCATTTAACTACTTTACTCTTGTTAGGATAAGAACATTGCACATTCTTAGGTTACTTTAGTGCAATTTGCAACTTTTGACCTTTCTAGTGCATCTTTCCGGTTTTCATAAGCAGATTTTTATTTCTTTCCTTTCTTCAAGTTACCATAGTTTTCAATAGTCTTGTACCATTTAAAACATGTATAGATAGTTACATTACGATTTCATCCGTTAGTTTAGAGAATTTTTCATGAATTTGAGAGTTCTAGCATAGTTTTAGGTTCTCAATAGTCAATTTTTGAGTTTTCGTAGAGAGGTAGGTTTTAGGTTGTTTCTTAACTTGCTTTTAACATTTAAAACTTGTTTACAAAGCTGCAGTGCATTTTACTGCACTACAATTAGTGTAGTCCTCATTTCTATACTAGTTTGAGTGTACTTTTAGGCTTTCATTAGTGAGTTTTAGAATCTCTTAGAATTAGTGACTTTTGAAGTGTTCTTAGTTTTCTTTAGACATTTAAGACTTTATTAGGAAGTTTCTTTACAAGTTTCTTTCTGTTTTAGTTTAGTTCTTACTTTTACCTTGTTTAGCCTAGTTTTAGAGTGCTTTGGTAGGTTTTGAGTATTGAAATTTTGAGTTTCTTGAAGATTTTAATTTTTAAGTTGATTTATAGCTTTCTTTAGACATTCAAAATTTGTTTAAATAGATTTTACCTCTGTTTTTGAATGATTTTTATAGATTTGTTTTTGAATTGATCTTAATAGCAGTTAAGTATCTCAAAATAAACTTTCATTCTCTTATTAAATAGTCCAAACAAATTAAAAAATAACTTTAACCCCATTACCCTAATATGATACATTCATGCATCAGTATTTAACATTCCTACATATTAACTTAGTCCCCAAAACCACATGCTCATGACCATATTACAGAAACTTCTCTGCATCTTTATTTCCTAAATATCCCTTGCAACTACAACATTTGCACTACTTAGTTACATTCAATCTTATCAGCACAATAACTAAGAGTATAACTAAATTCAATAATCACCAGCCATCATACAATATTCTAAACTCAAAAGATACAAATTTTATTTTTAGTTTCGTCCAACTCAAACCAGATTTCATCCATTACGTTTAATCCAAACAAGGAATTAATAGCTCCCATACCTGGAAAATGTGTTCGCCCTCTCCGCAAAATGTTTCCTCCAAACTCCGTAACCTCACCCGTCTCGCACTCAACCCGAAATGCTTCCTAGCTTGCACTCGCTCCTTTCTTTACTCTTTAGTTTCTACAATCACTTGCATTAGTCTATTTCTAACCCTCTCTTCATGATTGAACTCCAATAGAGCCTCCCAACCCACCACGTTGCGATATACAGCCCAAAACCACACTAGCAGCTGGGACAAGGATGACTGCAAATCACGCCTCAAAGGTTTCGTGCTTAGGATTGATGCAAAGGACAAGGGTTTTGTGGGCGAAGGGTTTCGAGCAAAGGGGGAAGGGGGTTTTCATGGCCAACTTCGAGAGGAGACGAAGATTACTACTTTGGTGCGAAATGAATTCGAGAACGGGAATATCCTATTTTTGGTCCTAATTAATCGAACACATTACCGGCGGCTCACAAGCTTTCGGAAAACGTTATTTACCGACGACATAAAGGCCTTCGGTAATAATCCTTTAGTAATTAACGCATTTCTTGTAGTGAATATATTTCGCACCCAATTGCATTTGGTGAAAAGGAGTGTTGCTCCCTCCACCACCACAACAGTTATCCTTTCACCTTCCCATTTCTCTTTTTATCCTTCTGTAAATTTTTAAATTTTATTTTTACTTTCACCAACATTCAACCATTTTATTAAATTTGCATCCCTCACACCACCACTTACGGAAATCAAATTGCTTTTCATTTTCTTCTCCCCAACATGATTCTTCTTTGTTGTGATGTATGTACGTTCCACGAGCCTCCTTGACTCTCTCTCTCTCCCTCTCTTTCACTTTAGTATTCTCTCACTCACCGTCCATGGCTCCTGCTATTGCATACTGGTCTGTATAGTCTAACCCCTTATCACTCTCTTTTACTACATGGAAATGAAAAGCTTGAGCCAGTAATCACTATTCTTCTATCGTTTCAATTACTGGGTATCTTTCAAACCTCACTTTAGTCCTCAATCTTACAGGGCCGCCAATGTCACTTCTGAAATTTCCCTTCCACACCTTGAGTTTTCGCTTGGTTTTTCAGCTCCTGTGAAAATTTTGATTTTCGAATAGGTGGATGGTTGTGCGTGAAGAAAATAAAGTAAGTAAGATGAAAAGAAGAATGAGGGGCAGTGGAAGAACATATGGGAGCCAAAGGATGAGGAACTGTTAGCGTACATATGTGTGTGGTCAGCGAAACAAAGAGTTAGAATGAGAGGAGTACTGGAAGAGTGGATTTTTCTTCTAGTTGGTAGTGAAAAAACGGATGTGGAGAGAAAGAGAGAAAGTGAGAGTGGGGAATGGGGTGGGGCTGCGGTTGTTCTGTGAATGAAAATGAAGTGCAGGGGTTTTGACATAAAAGTAAAAAAAAATGTTAAAAGTTAAAAGGATAATTTTGAAATTAAAAAAAAGTGAGGAAATAAAAAAAAAAAGTGAAGAAGTAAATATTACCTGGTGGTGGAGGGAGCACGTGGAAAGATATACAATTTCTTATGTTATTGTTTCTTTTCTTTCATACGATTTATAAATTTATGAATGGCTGACTAATGTTTTTCAACAGATAGATGAATTAGAAAGTACTATAAATATATTTTAATAAATTATGAAATAGTTAGATTCTAAAGTAATTAAAAGAATATAATCTATCAGACAATTTTTTCTTAATTTTTTAAAACACTTGAGAAAATACGAAACTTATCACTTGAAGGAAATGTAACTTTGTTTTTAATCATAATATATTTAAATACAAGGTGAAATAAATAACACTAGACAGAATTTGTTTTAAAACAAAATAATTTATTTTGTATCTATTTTTTTTGTTCCCTTCAACTAAACATATTGATATTATCTATTTATTATATCCTTGGAAACTTAAAACGAAATAAAGACCTGTATTCAAGAAGATAAATTTTATTTAAGGAAAAAAACAAAACACAGAAGAAGAAAAATCAGCTAACGTTACTGCAATATTTATGCTATGTTCACATCAGCTGAAAATACTGTTAAGGAAAAATTGTGAGATTTACGAAATTTTTTTGTTCGTTTGTGTGGATTTGCGAAGATGAAAATGCGGTGATTTGCGATGATTTGTGAGAGATAAGGTTAATTTACTTATCTCACTATGTTGTGAAGATCTGCGAAGATATATATACAAATGTCATATCTATCCTCAATTATATCTAAAATACCAGACACCACTATTATTTTGTTGCTGATCAAACTCCAATTGTTGAGAAGCGAACATGAAGATTCCGGTGACGGCTTTGTTCGTGGAACTTAGCGAGAGAGAGTTCTTGAAGCTTCCGCAGATTTTCACAAGTTCGTTCCGGGTTTCGATCAAAACTTGTGAGGAAGAGGAGGAGGGATCAGCGGAGGAAGAAGAAGAAGCAGAAGAAGAGGACGGTGGCGAAACAAGGAAGTTGGTCACACGTAGAAAATATGCGATATGTCTTCCTTGACGCCGTGGCGATCGGCGACGGGAAACGATGGAGAAGAGGATTAGATAAAGGTGCAGTCATTGAGCTGAGAAGATTCCGGATGAGGGTGGTTGGACTTGAAGAACCAAGACACTTTTTTTAACTTTTGGATTTGGTAGGATGCATTCTTTCTAGATAATTTGTTTTGGATTCAAAAGAAATAATTGAGTTCAAAATATTTATCTATAAAAAAGCATTAGAGTAGAAATGCTTAAATATATAAATTATATTATTAAAAATCACAATAAATTAATTAATTACTAATATTTAAGTTATCTAATATCCTAGATAAATATTTTAATGTGTAAATATTTTAATGTGTAAATTATATTTTTATTTATCATCAGTAGTTAATATTGTCATCTAATTCTTTTAAATTTTTACATGTAAAAATAATATATTTTAAAATATTATTGTTGAAAAAATAACACTGAAAATATTTAAAAAATCTTTAAAGAATAACCTGTGCAATTTTTAAAAAATTTTGAAATAACTTTTTTACATTTAAAAATTTTAATAATTAATTTTAGGGTTAAATATGTTTTTAGTCCCTAAACTATTGGTCGTTTCTGGTTTTCGTCCCTTTTTCAAAGTAAGGTACAATTTGGTCCTCATTCTTTTCGAAAACCGTTTTAGTCCTCGAAAACTAACACCGTTTAAAAATTTGGTCCTCATTTAGCAACAAAATGAGGACTAAAACCAAAATTCCGAGGACTAAAACGAACGTTTAGAAAAGAATAAGGACCAAATTGTACCTTACTTTGAAAGAGGGACGAAAACCAGAAATGGCCAATAGTTTAGGGACTAAAAACATATTTAACCCTTAATTTTAATTTTTTATTTTTTATAAATATTTTTACAATTAAATATAAAGTTAACAATTATCATTTTATATTACTTTAATAACTAGGGGTATTTTGGTAATCTTTACTTTATACCAATTAAATAATTTTTTTAAATCTATCACATTAATCCAATCATATACTAATTTTCATAAACTTTACTTCCAAATCCAGTCTCACTTTCCTCCAAATTCACTCAAATAAACAACAAAAAAATTTACCTTGAAATCTCCTCAAATCCATTTAATCACTATCCCCAAATCATCTCCTCTAAATACCTTCAAGTAAACAGAGCCTTAAGGTGGGCTTATCCGACGCAGCAGTTTTAGCTTTTTAATCAATCTTGTTTTTATTGAAAACTGTGTTTTTTTACTTTTATGATACAATGAGCTGAATTGGGACCATAGATTTTTTCTTGCTTTTACATATTTGGATAGAAATTTTTTCAATGACTGAACTAGAACCATGAAAACTTTCACGTTTTATAGTTGTATATTTTTTCATTTAACAAGTTAGATATAGACATGGTTGAAAACTCTTCGCTATTATCATCTATAATTTGACTTAATTATCTAAAATACTAATAAGATACGTTTATAGAATATTTTGTAACCATACAACTAATAAGGAGATCATCAAATACTCTACAATGATGGACTATCTACCGATACCAAAAACTTTAACCTAAGCGTCGCTGCACACACATTGATATGTCTATGTGAAACTGTTGTGTAATTCATTGGATGATGTGGTCTCTACAAATAGTTGCAAAAAGTAATAAATTACATAAGAATAAAAACAACTGATGTGAGGAAAAACTAGAAGAAACCAAAAATATCTAGACCATGCTCTACAAAATAAAAACCAACCACTAGCTGCGAGGTTTGTAAATTTGTGAATATATCAACTATTTGTTGTTTGTTTCTTACGAGTTCCACTTCCATGCTTTCTTCCTTAACCTTTTCTTATATAAAATGAAAACAAACATCAATATACTTGATTCTCTTATGATTTAGTGTACTCTTTGTCAACTTAATTGTTGATGTATTGTCTACTCGGATCTGTCGCAACCGGAATCGCGACGGGACGACGATCCAAAAAGAAACGGGTTTCGAAAAGAGATTTGGAGTCGCCACCATAGTTTATTCTGGAAAACTACGGAAAAACCATAAAATGATAAGGCATGGTCTAGGAAAAACCAGATTTTGGGTTCGGGAGTCGGTTACGTGTAGGGAAGGTATTAGCACCCTACAACGCCTGCCCTAAGGCAGTACCTTTAACTAAATACGCGAATATGATGTGGTTTTCAAAATGTTTAACTATCCCCTAAAATAAAACTCTAAAGAAACAAAATATATTTTTTAGTTTTTTGGGCCCGACAAGGATTGACCTTGCTCCTACGTATTCTCATTCAGAATGAGAAATCATGGTTACATAGTTCTTTTGGAAACTGTGTTAAAAATTTCGTTTAGGAAATTGTTTGAGAATTTTGTTTGGAAATGATTTTGGATTTTTGGGAAGTGAACCTGACAAGGACTAGCCTTGCTCCTACGTATCTCCACTTTTGATGGAGAATCAAGGATCACGTAGTTCTGGCTGAGAAATTGTTTGTTTGAAGATGTGAATGTTTTATATTTTGGTATTTTTATGTGAGAAGGAGAAAAGTTTTTAGCACAAGAACGATGCGAACGATCACACATGTGTCTAAACCTTAAAAATATATTTTTGTATTTTTTTATAAAAGAAAGAGAAAAGGTCTTTTAGCACAAGAACGATGCGAGCGATCACACATGTGCTTGACCTTTAAAATGTATTTTTGTATTTTTATAAAAGAAAGAGAAAAGGTTTCTAGCACAAGGACGATGCGAGCGATCAACATGTTCTTGACCTTTAAAACGTATTTTTTGTAATTTTTTAGAACAGAAGAAAAAAATGTTTTAGCACAAGGACAATGCGTGCGATCACACATGTGCCTGAACCTTTAAAACATTTTATTATTATTTTTTTTAGAAAAGAAGAAGAAAAGGTTTTTAGCACAAGGACGATGCGAGCGATCACACATGTGCTTAACCCTTTAAGACATATTTTTATAATTTATTTGAGAAAGAGAAAAGGTTTTTAGCACAAGGACGATACGAGCGATCACACATGTGCTTAACCTTAAAAATATATTTTTATAATTTATTTGAGAAAGAGAAAAGGTTTTTAGCACAAGGACGATGCGAGCGATCACACATGTGCTTAACCTTAAAAATATTTTTTTTGGGATAATTTTTGATGTAATATTTAGATTTTTGCGTAACGAGCACTAGGCTGATGCGTACGATCGCACGAGCGCTCACAATATTAAAATAATATTTTCCTGCATATTTAAAATAAAATCTAAAAATAATAATTACTTAATTATTTACGTAACACAAAATGATACTTAGCTATTTAAAATAAAAAAACATTAAAATTATTTACACAAGTGTTTTTAAGAATGTCGAAATAAATAAAAATAAAAATAAACCATATTTACTAAATGTTAAAAACACACTAAAACTATTTCTTAATTTTAATCTTATATATTTTAGAAAACAATTGCTTAAAGAAATAACGTTACTATTAAAAGCTCTAAAACCATTTTATAATGTTGCAATTTTATATATTTATTTCTTTTGTACCTTTTTTCATTTTTTTGTCATTTAGGTTGTTTTTTTTTTATGGTTGCGTCGTTTTCTATTAACAAATAAAATTGAAGTTTAAAATAAACAAATCCAATTAATAAACAGACAAATGTTAAAAGAGTAAAGAAAATAAAATAAAAAAACGGAGGGTTAAATATGTTTTTAGTCCCTAAACTATTGGCCGTTTCTGGTTTTCGTCCCTCTTTCAAAGTAAGGTACAATTTGGTCCTATTTTTTTCGAAACGTTCGTTTTAGTCCTCGAAATTTTGGTTTTAGTCCTCATTTGTTGCTAAATGAGGACCAAAATTTTAAACAGTGTTTAGTTTTTGAGGACTAAAACGAACGTTTCGAAAAGAATGAGGACCAAATTGTACCTTACTTTGAAAGAGGGACGAAAACCAGAAACGGCCAATAGTTTAGGGACTAAAAACATATTTAACCCAAAAACGAAACAACCAATACGGAACCAAACAAATACTAAGAGCATAAAAAACACAATTAAATAAGGATAGGGGTGTAGATGTAAAAAAACCTTCCCTGGTAGCCGCTGGCCCAAGCCCCAAACCCTTTTAGGGTTTACTTTTTCTTCTAAGCACATGTAAGAGAAAGGAGGCAGCCTTCCTTTCCTCTAAACCGACAAGCTGCAACTGGCCGGCGCTTCCATCATTTCCTCTGACCATATTTGCAATCAGTTCAAAACCTTTAATATGATCTTCTGCAAAATACCATTCACTCCAAGAACAATCATCATCCCACTGCATCCTATCGGACATTTCAACAGTAACATTTTCTTCAAATTTTCTAACTCTGGAAGCTTTCATATTGTCGTCATCATAAGAAATGCTTGCCGTTGAGAGAGGTGCTGACGGACTTCATAAGCGAGTCGCGGTCTGAGAGCTCCACAGGGACAGCCATGGCGGAGACCCTAGCGTTGCAGCTTCTTCTGGTGAGAACGACACCAGTGGATTGATGGCAAGAACCAGGGAAAGGGAAGGAGGAGAACTTTTGTGAGTTTTTTAGGAGGTCTCTGAGGGTGAGAGTGGGTTAAGGTGGTGGTTGGTCGGTAAAGTGGAACCGGATGTTGACTCGGGCTTCTCTGTTCTTTTTTGAATGCAGGGGAAACAGGAGAGAAGTATGATAAGAAGGATGAGAACGAATATTTGATTGAGATGAAGATGGTGGAAGGGTGTTGGTAGTAGCTATAAATGTCAAGATGGCTATGGCGATGTGTGAATATGGATGATGGTTGATGATTGAGTGAGGGGAGTCAAGGTTTAGTGGAGAATCCAAGCGGTTGATGATGGTTTGCGAGTAAAGCCAGGGTTGGAGTGGACAGAGGCTAGAAAAATGAGTAAATGAGGATGAAGGTTGGGGGAATGGTGGATTCTTGTGATGTGCTTCATGGATCAAAATTGGTTTCTCCAAAGGTCTCTATGTTGAGTGAGTAGAGAGTGAATCCCCTGGTGTCTGCGTGAGGGGAGTCAAGGTCATGGGTTCTCTCTAGGGCGTAGTCAGTGAGCCCCTCTCATGACCCTCTTGCTGGATTCCAATGAAGCCCTCTCCTTTTTTGACTTTTTTCCTTTTCCGTGTATCTTCCCTGATTAAAGCCATCCTTGATTAAAGTCATCATGTTCAGACATCCTTTCACCTATAGGAGCGTTTTAGCTTGTACACTATGAGCGTTACTATGCATGTCCTTCCAGGAAGGACGAGGCCCTATGTTAAGTCTGTTGTGATAGCTTGCAGGTGAAAAGCTCAATTCGTGCTTGTGACTGAGAATGGGAAGAAAGCAAAGCACCAGTCTCCCAGACTACTACCTTTTTCTTCTTATTATTTTTTCTTATTTTTTATTTTTTCTAAATAAAGACTAAATCAAATAAAGTGAAATAACTAATATATAAAAAAGTAAAATTAAAACATAACCTAAAAATAAAAATGAAAGAAAATAACATAAAATAAAATAAGACAAAAATAAAATAAAATAAACCTATTACAGTCAATCCGGACGAAATTGGGTGTTGACAGGATCCAAACATTTTCTTCTTGCATCATCTCCAAATTTTGTAGTAGGTTTCAAAGCTAGATTGCATGTTAGACACTCTATGATACTGCCACAAATTCAGCTTCACACGTTGATAGTGTCACAATAAGTTATTTCTTTGAGAGTCAAGTAAATGTTGTATCTCTGATGAAGAAAACATAACTAGTTGTGATCTTTTGATCATCCACATCTCCATACCAGTCAATGTCCGAGTGCCCACTAAGTCGATATATGTCCAACTTAGTATACATTAATCCAAAAGATAAAGTTCTCTTCACATACCTAAGTATTCGCTTTAGTGTTTTCCAATGAGAATATTTTGGCTTCTCCATAAAACGACTTGTAACTCTCATGCTCAACATAAGGTTAGGCCTTGCGTTTGTCAAGTACTCGAGACTCCCAATTAAGCTTCGATATCTACTTACATCAACACGATCCTTTGTTTTGATAACTTTGTTCCAAGTTCCATTGGAGTGGAAATTGGTTTGCACTTCATCATTTTTGCCTATGCGGTATATCCTCAGCATACATTCTTTGAGACACAAAGATCCCTACCAAACTTTGGTCTACCTTCAAACCTAAGTATCTCATAACGTCCAAATCAGTCATTTCAAACTTCTTCAACTATCTTGGCTTTGCTTCCCATAAAAGTCAAATCATCTATATACAAGGGAACAAATAACATACTTGTCACATGCTTATTTAGATATAGAGTGTGTTCATATGTACGTCGCTCATAAGCATTTTTCTTGAAATAAGTGTTTATTCGTTCATTCCAAGCTCACAAAGCTTGCTTTAAACCTTACAACACTTTCTTTGTAAATACTATTATATTTGTAATAAGAAGTGTTAAATTTATATTATAAATACAAAACTTTAGTCTTATTTTATTGTATTATATATATAAAGATTATTTTTCTTTAAGAAGTGTATGAACATTATATATAACATCTTGACCTAAAAACTGAAAACACAGTAGTGCAAAAAGGACTTTAGACGTCTGTTATTTTGGACTTTTAACGTCTGATCTCTGTCCGACGTCTATATGGGTGACGTTAATGAGACGTCAGACCCTTTAGGTCGGACGTCTCTATAGACGTCCGACCTATGTAGGTCCGACGTCTATATAGACGTCCGATCCATACAGGTTAGACGTCTCTGAGGTTGCTCCTAACTCATGGTGATTCGAGTTTACGACTTTATATTTTAGTTGAAGAGAATGTATTGTACATTTTTTTATTGGATGGTTTTAGAAACGTAGTGGAGGGAATTGGAAGAGTACAAAACACAAGAAATCGCCGCCATATAACACCGCCTAAAGACACGAGAATAACTGCACCAAAACCCAACGAAAACGCATTTTAATCGGTTCAAATGAAAGATAATGCATCAAAGGGTGATGTAATCGGAGTAAAATTAATTTAAAACGGTGCAAAAGTGAGAAAACGAACCTGAAAAGCGTAACCTGTAGAGAGAAAACGCGACGAAGATGATGAACAATGAGTGCACGTAACGGCTGTCTCGCGTTCATGGTATTTTAATGCCAAAATTTAGACGTCGGTTCCCCCAATTAACAGACGTCTAAAGTGCTTCAGAAGTCGGAGTGTCAGAATCAGACGTCTAAATGGAGTCAAAAAGTGACTTTTTAAATTTCTGGATTTAGGGTTTAGACGTCGGTTCCCCAATTAACAGACGTCTAAAGTGCTTTAGAAGTCGGAGTGGCGGGATCAGACATCTAAATGGAGTCAAAAAGTGACTTTTTAAATTTCTGGGTTTAGGGTTTAGACGTCGGTTGCCCCAATTAACAGACGTCTAAAGAGCTTCAGAAGTCGGAGTGGCGGGATCAGACGTCTAAATGGAGTCAAAAAGTGACTTTTTAAATTTCTGGGTACAAACGTCTAAAGTGCTTCAGAAGTCGGTTCCCTCCATAACAGACGTCTAAATAGAATAACAAATTATTTTTTTAACTTTTTCGTTTAGTTTTGGCGTCTATTCGGTGAAGCCGACATATATGAGTATTTAGACGTTGGACCCTTCCGTAACCGACGTCTAAATAGTTGTTTTATTTACGAAAAATGCCACCGGTCATTTTTTAGTTGGATATTCGAGGGTCAGACGTCTAAAGGATGACGTTAAAGGTCTTCTTTTGCACCAGTGACAACTTATTTTTCACATTGTTAATAAAGACTCTCGCACATCTCAACATCAAATAGAAGATAAGTTAGGTGTTTCAATTTTTTTTCTTCTTGTAACTATCTCTTTTCCTTTTTTTTTATTCAATTTAGCTACTCCTTATAATTACTACCAGTAACATAATCTACATTGAGGTGGGATTTCACGTTTCTATTATATGTCATCATAACTTTCAGAATTATATTGAACTGTAATTAAAAATAATATATTTTTCTACAACGTTTTTTTTTATGAATTCTTATAAAATTTCTAACCTTATATAGTTTATATGTTCTCTTCACGTTTCTCATATAGTTTGTCCTTAACCCACAAGAGACACGAGAAAAATTCACATAATCAAAAAATTTTCAATAAACATGGTTATTTGGTTATATAAAAAAATTACATAGTAAGGTAGGATGCTGAGATTCTTGACTTGTTTGTTTACACAGCAACATGGGACATTAAAATCTTTACTAATTTAACATAAATAAAACATTAATATGTTAAATATTCCATTGATATTTGTATTGAAGGTATTCTTTATATATAGTAATAACAACATACACTAGTAAAACAACCGCTTTCTAACGCGCCCTATAGACATCGGTTTTACGAAAACCGAAACAGATGAAAACGCGGTGGCATTTTTGTAATTTCAGCGACCTTATATACCTCGGTTCAAGAGGAGCCAAGGCATAAAGTGTATATTGGCATCGGTTGCCCTTGGACCCCAGGCAGTAGGGCCTTTGTAAGTTTGAACGAAGCTTTTATGCTTCGGTTTTGTGTGCACCCGAGGCGTATAATTCATGTTTAGGCATCGGGTCAGTGAATAACGGAGCAATATTGTTTCATTACTTCGGTTAAAATGAGAACCGAAACAATTGCTTTTATATTTTTCCCAATTAACCCTAAGCGCTCTTCGTTCTTCTTTTATCTCCGCAGCATCCAAACGTCCAACTTTCTTCTTCCTTTGCACCTCCACCATTGTTGCCACTGCTTGCCGCTCCTCCCCGCCGCTGCTGGTCGCGCCTCCCCTGCCGCTACTCGCCGCGCCTCCGTGGCGGCGCTCCCCCTGCCTCTGTCGCGTTCTCCACCACTGCTCGCGTTCTCCACCACTGCTCCCCTCCCTTGCTGCGCTTCCACCACCACTCATTCATTCATTTCTCGCCACACCTCCACTACCCTTGCTGTCGTGCCACCATCGCCCACCGCCCTTTGCCTACCCTTCCTTTCGGCCCCCTTCTTTTCGACCCCCTTCTCTTAAAGCTCTAGGGTTTTCTGAATTTGATTCGGAGTTTGTATTTGGGCGGGTTTGGCTTGAATTTGAGTTGGATCTGGTTGGGTTCTATGATCTGGTTGGCTTGAACATGGCTTCTCTCCCATTCCTTTCTCAAATTTCCCACTCGCTTTCCTTTCCGCAACATGGCCACTGCTTCCATCGGCACTTCCCCACCGCTCTCGCTGCTTCCTACCAATCTAGAGCCTCTTCTGGTGCATTTTCTGGACACTCTATTTCTCGGTGCTCCTCTTGACGAGTTCATGCCGCTGCAGACCATCGTCGCTGCACTGCCCTCTTGGAACGACGCAGACCATCGTCTCCGAACAACACTGTTTCGAGCGTGAGCGGAAAGCGAAGCGAGCGAGAACCCAACGACGAAGAACACAACATGAACAGAGCCTGTTACCGCGTAATCAGCGACGAAGAAGATGGTGAAACCTCAAGGAAAAAACTCAGACTCTCCAAAGACCAATCAGCTATTCTAGAAGAAAGTTTCAAAGAGCACAGTACCCTCAACCCGGTAAATGAAAGTTTTCTTGATCATTTTCTTGATCTTTCATCCATTTCTCCTTTACTTTCCACTATAAATGAAAGTTCTTTATTTGTTTGAAATGAACAGAAATGCGGAAATACTGACATTGAGGGTGTTGATTCAACTAATGCATGCTACGGGAGAACTGCCGCCCTATTTAACTGTGTCAATTGGGTGGAGAACAACTAATCCAATGAGTGTTTTACTCCCTTTGACTTTTGGGATCATATGCTTTGAAGATCATATGCTTTGAAGAACAACTTGCAATTATTTTCCAAACGGCTAAAATTATCCTTGCAAGTTGCTCTTTATTTTTGTTTTGATATGACATGAAGGATAGCATTTTTATTGTACGTGTCCAGTTTACTTTCATCCATAACCCACTGATGTTTCAGAACGCCAACTGCTATATATTCACATGTTCTTTTGCTGTAGGTTATTGATGGAAAACTTTTACAAACTTGTTACCTCGTGGCTCTTGGTGCAGGCCTCAAGAAGAAGAAAAAAAAGGACCTTATTGCCTCGGTTCAAGCTCTAACCGAGGCAGTAGAGGGGAGAAAAGGCCTCGGTTCATAAGGAACCGAGACATAATCCTACCATTTTATGTCTCAATCCTCAACCGAGACATAAAATCTACCACTTTTTGCCTCGCCTGAATATGCCTCGGTTCAGAAACCGATGCCTATCAGCAAAAATAACTGCTGTCAATTCCCTTGACTGCACTAGTGATAAGAGTTTTTAAATATAAAATTAATTTTTAAGATACTATAATAATATATTTAAAATATACAAGTTAAAACAAGTATATTGGAATATATATATATATATATATATATATATATATTATATATATATATATTTTGATATGTTACATTGTTGATGTAATGAATTAAACATTATAATGAAAAAATGTTAATCTTTATATTAATTATACTAAAAGTATGTGTTTTCTTCTTATTGACTGTTAACTTACAACACCACCATTAAATTTTACATATTATACTAATATATGTACATTTAATTTTCAATTAGTTAAGTTTTTATTTAACTTAAAATAGTTATGAGTAATGAAAGAAAGTAATAAAAAATTGCTTAAGTTACTACGAAGGAGTTAGCCCGATCCAAATTCTATCCCAATCCCCTTCACATGGGACTTTTGGGGCTACGGTTTTAAAAAAATTCTACAATGAGAAAAAAACATAAGCTCTACATTTACAGATGTCACGTCAGAGTCAACTCATGGATCAAAAACCTAAATGACACCTCTAATCCTCTAGATATGAAATTCACATTCAATAGTTTCTCTATGTTTCCAATGAGCATTTAAAAGTATCTAAACATTAAATATGAAAATAGGCTACTTCTTTAAATAAAAAACGGGCATATTTATCAGTGAAAAGTAAAATATATATGTCAACATCAAATACAAAAGTAAATTAGGCGTTAACAATTTCTTTTTCATATAACTATCTATTACAATTACTTTTAATAACATAATAGGACTTAATGAATAAAACGTAAACACTAAATGAATTTTGTTAACAAAATACTATAAAACAACAATGCATATATTGCTTGTTAGAAGGTTATTTGATGTTTTAAGGTTGCATTAAAAAACTATAACTATTGATTAAAACAAGAAAAAAAAATACTTAGATATTTTGAAGTGATGGTTCAAAAGCAATTAAAAAAGTCATTTTCTACATTGTTTTGACATTCCTCAACAGTGTATACAAACAAATACCAATGAACAAATTTATGATGAGATCTCTTATCCATATTTAAATTCAAGCTTCTGTGGTGATAATAGTTGAGAATGGAAATTAACATCACATCAAGAGAAACCATTAAACCATCACTGCCAACTTCTGTAGAATGCAAAACCCTAAAATTATGCTTGTTTGATGTCTTTCAACTCAACACCTATTTTCCATTGATCCTCTTTTACAAAAACACCACCAACCTTGAAGGATTTTCAGAATGCTCAACTCAGTTGAAGAAATCACTATCTGAGGCACTAACCATTTTCTACCCTCTTGCTGGGAGAAGATGTGATTTCTTTTCCATTGATTGCAATGATGAAGGTGTAATTTTCATGGAAGCTTCGGTGAACACCAGCATGGAAGTGTTCTTAAAACCACCCAAATTAGAACTGCTAAACCAGTTACTTCCATGTGAGCCTAATAAGTGCCATCCTCATGAAGAAGTGTTGCCCCAGTTACTTGTTCAACTAAACAAATTCCAATGTGGAGGAATAGCCATTGGCTTGTGCAACCTCCACATTCTCTTGGATGCATATTCTTGCAGTGCCTTCTTGAAAACCTGGTTTGCCATTTGCAAAGGGTCAAAGGAAGAAATCTCATGGCCAGATTTCTCTTCTGCTGCTTCTTCATTCCCTCCAAGAAACATCAGTGGTGTACGTGCTGGCATGTTGAATATAAACAAAGACTCAAACATAGAAGAAAACTGCACCACAAGAAGATTCTTGTTTGATCACAAAGCCATCAATGAGCTAAAATCCATGTCAACATGTGATGAAACAAAACCTACACGATATCAGGTAGTATCTTCATTCATAAGCAAACATATGATTGTAGCAATCAAAGAGGACAAAACAAGACCAATGGTTTCATTGCATGTTGTGGACATGAGAAAAAGAATGGGGGAGCCTTTCTCAAAAGGTGTTGTTGGAAATTTGTTGTGGCCTGCATTGTTTGTTCTTGAGGGTGTAAACAAGAACACTGAGATCATAGATTTGGTTGACATTCTAAAAGAAGGACTTGGAAAACTAACTAAGGATTTGTTTCTGAAAGTGCAGAATGATCCTTATTTTTTGTGGAGTGATGAGTGTGCAGAACTAATGCTTGAAGGTATAGCAGAAAATAAACCAATCTCATTAGTGTTCACAAGTTGGGGTAATATGGGATTCAATGAAGTGGATTTTGGTTGTGGAAAACCCTTTTGGCTAGCTCAAAGAGGAGGTAACAAAGAAAGTATCCCAAACACAGTGATATTGATGGAAACAAGAGAGGGAATAGAAGCATGGATCACAATGCCAGAGAAACATATAAGTATCTTGGAACATGATGTGGACTTCCTCCAATTTGCATTGCTTAATCCTACTATTTTAATCTAAATTAAACTGATGAAAGTTAATTAAAATGTAATGAGACTTTCTTGTGGTTTTTTTTTTCTTAACATCAATGTCGAACTAAATTAAACTGTTTTATCTTCCTAATAAGAAGAAAGAAAGGTGTGGTTAGAGTTGCTATCTACCTTAAAAGATTGAATATTTTTTTGGTAAATTTTTAATGTTGATAGTACTTCCACAACTCACGAATTTGATGAGGACTATTGCTTTTTGCACTTCGATAATTACTAATTGCATTTCCGAGAAAGATTAAATTTTTTGTTATCACTGCATCTATGCTGCAATCATTCTGTTACTGTAAAGTAAAGGAAGGAAAAGAGAGGGAAAATGCCGAGGAAGCGAAAAAGAAAACTATTTAAGAAAAACTGTTTCCAAAACACATTTCATTTGTGTTGTTAGGAAGGAGAAGAACTAGATATTTCACTATAGAATGGTTCACATTTGGAGATTCAAAGACTGTGTTACATATTCAAATTTGGTGCTCTCACTAGTAAAAAAAAGCTTTTTTAACACGTTATATATGCCTCGGTTCTACTGAAACCGAAGCGTATAAAAATGCGGTGGCATTTCAGTAATTATTGAGTGGTTATAGGCATCGGTTCATATATAACCGAGACATATAGATGCTACTGCCTCGAGTAGAAGGCCAACCGAGGCATATTCACACCCCGGTTTGGGGTTTAGGCACCGGTTTTAAATATAATCGAGGTAGTATCCTTAGGTTAAAAACTGATTAGAAGTGGATTCTTTCATTTGGGAAGAATCCTAGTTGAGGACGAGCGTCTGCATTTCGAAATACCGTGCTTGAGCGTTCGGCCAAACATAATTGTGTCTTTCTATTTTGTTATGAACTTAAGTATATATATATATATATATATATATATATATATATATGTAATTGTATATTGTAGACTTTCTTAAACACTATCCCAATAGTATCTAAGTATAATTTTCAAGCCTCTTTTCTTTAAGTTTAGTAGCACATGGTCTTATACCAAGTATTCGTCCTAAGCAAGTATTTGGTCTTACACCAGGCCCTCGTTCTATGTCCTTAAGTTAAACTTCATAATAAGAGTGTTCGTTCAAGCCCTCTAGGGTTCACTCACTATAGTGTTCAGTCTTTGACTGTCATTCGGATTTTTATATACTAAACCAAAATAAGCTAAGTTTTCATAATCGTTCGGTTTCTTCAAGGAAATTATCCTAAGTCTTCTTCTTGGAAAGTCTCGAAGTGTCTATATTCATTGGTTACAGCATAGAGCCATAGTACTGGCATGGTCATTTCGATGTTCGGTTGAAGTTCTCAAAAGTCAGTTCATCTAATTGACTCACTTTTAAATAACGCTCGTTCCATTCGTTTATTTTGATAATTGATTTTACTCGGTTTCTTTGTCAACCCGATAGTACCCTTTTAGTCTAAATCCCTTCTGGGATTAAAGATCTTTTAGTCTCGCTCCAGGTGTTCGCTCTCGTTCTAAATTAGTGTTGAACGTTTGGTATTAAGTACCCTTACGGATCGTTGTGAAAAATGTTTAAGTGAGAGGAATAATAATGTAAGATATGAGAATATGAGATCGATGAAATGTTGTGAATTTTGAACGAGCGTTCCGAGGAGGAACAACTCATGAATGAATATTGGAATTTGTAAAGTATGACTGTGGGCATGCTAAGCTGGTTGTTCATCCTGATGTTCCGTGAGTACTTGTCTTCACGTAGAAGAGGGTAGGTCATGTGTGGGAACGGCAGGAGGTCCTAGTCCTTAGGGGTACTTTGGACAGATAGGACTAACCTCGGGTGGCAGCTGTTGAGGGCATCCCAGTTACTACATCACCCGAGTGCACGAACGCCTGTAACTACACAGATTTCATACAGTCCGGACAGTCGGTCTTGTGTGTTGGATTGTTTCAAAATGTATGTTTATGCATGAATTAAATTACATAAGCTTACCCTGTGTTTTTCCTGTGTTGTCGGGTTTTGTACATTCGTCCTTGTCATTGCAATGATCATCCATGTGGATGTGAGCAGTAAGAGACGAGCTGTTGGAAGAGGTGCTGGAAGAAGAAAATTTGGTAGAGGTAGAAGTGAAGACCGAACAATAGGACGTTCGGTCAGTAGTTTAGTTTGATTGTAAGGTGGTCGTTTGATCACCTTCTCTTTTGATTATATTTGACCGTTCGGTAGTTCCTTTTGTAAACCATTCGGTCAGGTTTGCTTATTCTGTACAGTTTTAGTTGTAACCTTTCTGTAAGGCCGTTCGGCCATAACCGTACGTTTTCTTTAGTATAAGACTGATCTGTATTATTATTTAATGTGATTATTCTATTATATAGTTTTAGACTGTATTTTTGGGATGTTACAATTTTGTTGTAGGTCTTCTTCATCTTTATCTATTAAAAATGGAAGTAATTCATCGTTGAAACATTTAAAGAATTTGATTATACAATCATATAACTTACTAAATGGCTTCAAGAAGGCATCATTCCATAT
Source organism: Vigna umbellata (assembly GCF_029865625.1). Lineage (NCBI taxonomy): Eukaryota > Viridiplantae > Streptophyta > Magnoliopsida > Fabales > Fabaceae > Vigna > Vigna umbellata. The sequence continues at coordinate 24,684 of NW_028274572.1, forward strand.
TATAAAGATTTGAATAAGAAGTTTAAAATTGATTATTCTTCTTTATATTTTGTCATTGAACATGGTGAATTTTTAATCTCCTATTTTAGATGTTACAATTTGATACATTATGTTTATAGACTTGGACTACGGCTATTCAATTATATGTTTCTTTTACCTTGGTTTCAAGACTTAAAAACTTAAAAGCTTTCTCAAATAACATAACGCTCGCCAAAACACTCATTCATTTTTATTTAATACAAGTTCTTATTTTCCTTAACAATATAATCCATTAATATATAGGATTATTTATAAAAGGTGTTCATAATAAATAGTTTTATTATGTCACGAATTATTTATAAGTTTCAAAGGTGATTTGAATATCTATATTAATATTATGGCTTTATTTATTTTAATGTTTTTATACAAATTTTAATTTATTGTTGAAATGTGTTTAAATAATATATATTTATTTTAATGTTTAAATAGTAATATATATAATGTTATGATTATTCATTTTTCTTTACTTTTCTACACACCATTAAAAGAAATTACTGAATACACGAATACTCATGCATAGGTAAAAACACTACATTAAAAGATTTAATTTATAAGGTACTGTTGAAAAAAAAAATCTGAAAAGGTAAATGATATACATATATTAAGACACAAAAGTTATGTAATTTTTTTAACTAAATGATAAAAAATAATTGTTAGAGCCTTTAAAAGTTTATAATAGTATGCAGTTTCAAAAGAAAGTTTGAGTGGTAGCCTTTGTTTTCTTATAACAAGTTTAAATTAAATTTTGTTTACTTAGTTAGTGTATAAGATATAGTGTATATCGAACGGTTAACATCATAGGTCATTTGGTCACCACCACAACAATGGTCAATCAGGCTATCATCAACCGCATCAACTAAAGTCAACCGCGTTAAATAAAATTGGACCATAATTGGATCAGCACTTAAGTACTATTGGGCCAGTAGTCCAGCAAAAGATAAAATAATCAAAGGAGAATAAAATAATAAAAATATATGATTGAAGATCTGAAGATGTTGATAAGCAGTTAAAATATTGATAAAGCCATTTATGAGTAACTAACCGGATCTCCAGGTAAGGTTGTTTTTATTTGATCAATGAACACTTATAAATACAATGACAGGGTCAAAGACCAAATACGTTCAACTCACACTCTACGAGACTCAAATATTCAACTGTGATAAACAGTTCATAAAATCACTCCTAACTTGAGCATTTTGCAGGTACCTCTCCTCATCAAGAACACAAACGACATCTGGAGTCCAAGCGAGCGGAGAACTCGATTCCAGCGTCTGAAAGCAGCAAAGCCACGTCAGAAAGGTTAGTGTCTCGGTCCCACAAAATCCCAACCGAAACATTTTGGCGTCCACCATGGGGCCGAGCGGCATTCTGCTGAAACCGCAAGAAACCAAGACGAGCGCTTGGTCTCGACATTGCCACTTCAGATCGACACCAGGAACTTTCAGCAAAGCGAAAGCTACACTACATGGCATCTCTACGTGAAACTTCATCAATAAGATAAGTATTTTTAAAATATGAATATGAAAATAAAATAATAAAAAAACTGCCCTTATACTATTTTACAACAGTGTTTGCATTCTATGATAAACCACGGTAAAATCCAAATATCTAATTAATAGTATATATATATATATATATATATATATATATATATATATATATATATATTATATATATATGATTAATAATATAATATATAATGCTCTCATAATAAAAACATTAGTTACAAGAAATTATTTTTACATAAATGGTGGCAAGCAGCATCTTTATTTTCTGGGACCACTAGATAAAAATATATGACGTCATTATCATTCTATTTAAAGTCTAAGACTTAGAATAATGTCTTCTAATACTATTGGTTAACGTTTATTAACTCGAACACTTGTCTCTTACTTATTTATTATCGAAATCCACCTTCATTATTCTATTACGGATCATGGTATATCTTAATTCCATCAAAAGTGAGTGGCGAATAGAAAGCCACTTCTTCCATGACATGCCTAGAGGCAACAAGAGGCCTTGCATCATCGTCCAATTTATTGGAAGAACGACCATAAATACAAAACTCATGGAACGCTCTTCGACAACCCTTGGTCCTAAACCGAGCGGTGAGGAATGTTCTCCGTGAACTCTCACTCTCGTCCACAAAACCCAAGGACGTTATCCAAAAAACTCCTGGTCCAAATCGAGCGGTGATAAAAGTTCTCAATGAACTGTCACTCTTGTAAACAAACCCAGGGACTTTATCCGAAAAACTCTGGTCCAAACTGAGCGGTGATAAAAGATCTCAACGAACTGTCATTCTCGTAAACAACACATGCCTTTGAGATAAATGAATGTGTTTCCCCCGAATCAAAAAGTACACAGCTGGAATTACCATGCAGCAAACAAGTACTAATTATAAGATTACCTGAATTTGTTGCCTCGACTCCTGTTAATGCGTAGACTCGTCCATCAGCCTACGCCCTTCCACTAACACGTCCACCTCTTGATTGGAACCTGCCTGCTTAATGTGGCTGTCCACTAGCCTTACTTCCTAACAGACAATCCCTCTCATAGTGTCCTTCGTTTTGGCACCTGTTACACCTTTTGAAACCAGCCCCTTCAGGACACACAACTTGATAGTGAGGACCTCCACAGATAAAACGCCTCACTGCCCCAAAACTTGGCTGACCGAGCGGTACTGGAGGCCTTGGAGACTGACCTCTAGATCCTGAAGAAGGAGGCCGAGCATAAGGAGTCTTCCTAGAACCGAGACTAATTTGGGACGAAGTCGACCCTCCAATATTCTGCCGTTGCTTCTACTGTCTTTCTACTTCCAATGTATTTTTCTCTAATACCTTGACTCTTTCTACCAAAGAAGGAAACGACTTGATGCACAAACTAGAGATCAACAATTTAAGATCCCCTTTCAATCCATTTTCAAATAAGAGATAAAAGAGACTTGTTGGGTCCACTCCCAGGAAAGAGAGGTGCGTCACAATGGACAACTTAAGTACCAAGTCTTTCTTAGCCAGAGTGTATTCAAACTAGCCTAAGTATTTCTCAAGAGAAATTCTTAATTAAAACAAGAACAAAGATTTTTGCTAAAACAAGAATGACTAAAGACTACAAAATAACTCAAATTAAATTAAATGTATGTGCGTTAAAAAAATAAAGATAAAAAAATAAAAATAAAAATAAAAAATAAAAATAAGAATCAAAATATTCAAAATACTAACCATATTCCCTACAATGGCGCAAAATTTGATACGCTGTTGTTGAAGCTATCAAATTAATACTACTTTTCAAGGCAATTTCAGTATTGCCAAGTAATATTCAAGAAAGTAGATAGGGTTAAAGTAACCCTAAGTCGTCTCCCAACGAATACAGAATTTCCTTTTAATATTTGAATCTTATGAATGCAATGCAATGTTCAAGAATAAAAATAATGTTTGGAGAATGTTTAAAGAACAAATAAGAAACAATTACGATGAAATAGGCTAATTCCACTACTTTTCAAAGATAGATTCATCATCGGTTATTTACAGATAATTGTTCAATTGATTATAATTTAAGTTTCAAATTAAAGAAAGTACATTCTTAATTAATTGGAGGGCGATCATGGAATTAACCAAAGTAAATTCTCAATCAAATGAAAAACCTTTCTAGGTTATTCACAATAAATTCAACCAAAGTACATTCTCAATCAAATTCTATTGTGTTTAATCATGTTTATTCTTAAATCTCCTAACCAAGTTAAAAGCTAATAAATCAAAGTAAATTCTCAATTGATTATAGTTGAAATTATTACTACCAATCAAAGTACATTCTCAATTGATAGTAAAAACCATTTAATCATATGAAAGTTCCTAAATTAAATCAAAGTAGATTCTCAATTAAACCTAGAAATCCTAGAACTCATATAATCAATATGCATGTAGATTCAAATACATTATGATGCAAAAATATTTGCTTTTAATTTGATAGAGAGATAAAAGACAGAAAGAGAGAACGACTTAAATCAATAATCAAAATAAACAATTGCATTACCTCAATTCAATCTCAGAATCCATAATGAAATTACAGCAGAATAACCCTAGATGCTTAGCTCTCCATGAATGAAGTTGAATACAAGATGTAAGAAAAGAGAGAAGTGGTGAATGAATGAAGTGAAGTCAAGTCACTTTTTCTGCCTCCCCTGGGTCTCTTTATATAGGGCTTGATTGGGCTTGGACTCTGAATATTCAGTTGACAAAATCTTTATCTTATATCTTCCAAATAACTAAAAGATTTAGATAATTATAATATTATTTGGAAGATATTTTCTGTTGATATTCTCAAATTAAATTATTTCAACAACTGAATTTTATCTTTTAGCTGTTCTAAATTTTCCAAAATTACACATAAGTCGCAAAATTTCTTTTATTTGCACTTTAGCCCTTTCAGAATTCACCAAAATTGCACAAAGGTCCTTGTTTGACCAACTTTGACCAAAGGAAACTTGTTGACTAGCTTTGACTGAGGGGGAGACGCGGCCAATGAGGTGCTTCCACATGTGTGCTCCCTTTCCACCCAAAATTAGGGTTCTACAGATTGGGGGAAAGGAGCTTTCTTTGTGCCGCGTCACGAAGTAGCTTGTGCCGCGTCACGAAGTAGCGTCTGCGAATTGGAAAACACCTTGCTGCTTCTCCCGTGCGTAGTGGGCAAGAACTCGAGAGCAGATTGCTCTCTGATGGAGCCGCGACTTGCTTCTGAATTGGTTCATCCACAGTTCTTGTTTCCTGATGTAGGTGGAATGAAGATGATGCCACGACTTCACGAAACTCGCGAGGAAGAAGAAAGTGATTCGCAATTGGGACTTTTCTGGGTTTGTTGTTTGCAGGTGCGTGTTGATGGTAGGGAGCGGTGGTTTCATGGTTTCAGATCCAGTGATGGTGGCGCGATTGGGTTTCATTTTTAGCTTCTTATGATTTCAAATTGCAGGTGGCTTTTCACGGCGACGATGCGAAAATGATGGATGGTGGTCTGGAGACGATGGAGGAGATGAATGGAGGTTCGAGACTGGACGAACTCACAATCTGGTTGAGGCCCTCGCGAGAAGCGTGGTGTCGCGACGGTCATGGTGGTGATGGACGATGAAGGTGACGCGGATGCTGTTCGTGGTGGTGCTGTGGTGAAGATGATAGATGGTGGCGGCCATGGAAGAACGATGATGTTGCTCGTGGTGGAGGTTGGTGGCGCTAGGGGAGCTTGCGAGAAAGAAGAAGTTGGCCTGCGGTAAGGATGCGCGGCAGCAACGTACGACCCTATAGGTGGCTAGGGTTTGGATTGGGAATTAGGGTTTCTGGGGAGAAGATTATGATGTGGCAGAGGGGGGTGATGTGGCAGCATGTGGTTGGTCTATTTGGTGTGTAGAGGATTAATGATGTGGCAGCTTCTTAATGGTTAGATCTGTATGGAGGATTTGGATACGTGGCAGAATCTGGTGGAGTTTAGCTTAGGAGGGGTAGGAGTAGGAAACTTAGGGAGGTGTAGTAGAAAAAGCTTAGTGTTTGGGCTTGGTTGTTGGCCTGTTTCAGAAATAGGAGTGTATGTAGGGATTTTAGGAGGTGCAAGGGTAAAGTCTGTCTATTTGGCCCATATGTACATTATTTTCCAAATAAAACCTGATTTTGGGCCTTGAATTGCCATTTGGACCAATAGAACTTATAATTTCAGCTACACAAATAAACGTAAGAATTTCCAAGAATAATTTATGCAATTAAAATCACTTTTTAAGTCCCTTTTAATTCCAAACACAATATATCAAATCATCACAAATCCTCTTTAAATCAACCATTCAAGCACAAGAATTTCATAAAAAAAATTAATTTTAAAGCATAAATGTGGGCATAAATATGCACGCATCAGTTAGATAGAGAATTCAACAGTAAGCTTGGCGCTCAGTGGTGAAATGGCACTGAGCGGTGGCTACGATTCTTCTTTTGTGCAATTTTCCTTCCTTTACTGAGTGCAACTCCTTACTACTTCAACTTCTTCATCCAATTCATCTTCATTCAACTCTCTTATTTCAACAACTTAAGCAAAACCATGATTTCAAGGTAGTTTCTAAGTCATAAAGGGTGTTTTTAATGTCAAAATTAAGTAAAAAATAACGATTTTTCAACCGTTATCACAACCCCAAACTTAGAACTTTGCTTGTTCTCAAGCAAACAAGATGTAACTCAGTGTTCCACCAATCAATACAATGATTCAACACATTCAAAAACTCTTTCTTTCAAGACAAGTAATTACTCAAATCAGCTCATCAAACAGAATTCAGTCAAGTTGCACACATGCCTTGATTCAAAACAACTCATTAGGGTGTTCACATATCACATAATATCCAACAGATGCTATTCTCATGAATGATCAATTAACTAAGCATAGATGTAATCATGTGCTCATGGAATCA
>NW_028274573.1:0-30940 GCF_029865625.1 Vigna umbellata
AAAATCAGAAACACATGCCTTTAAAAAATTTTCCTTTGTAAGAGTTGAGTCATTGACATATTCACCTTCAAGGCAAAGGTTCATTCAAGATCTCTTCAATTTCACCATCTTCACTAACCTCTCTAATTTCATCATCTGTATTTGTTGAATCATCATCTCTAAAAAACCCTCCAGGCCAATTACCAATTCTTTCGGATGTCATTATGCTTGTGAAAATTAGATAAAATTATATACGACAAAAATTATAAAATGAAAACTCATTATAAAGTCATTTTTTGTAAGAAATTGTTTAACAACTGAGTGTTTCTGATTTTTTTCCAGGCCAATTACCAATTCCTTTGATTTCATTATGCTTGTGAAAATTAGATAAATTAGATAAGACAAAAATTATAAAATAAAAACTCATTATAAAATCACTTTTTGTAAGAAATTGTTTAACAGCGAGTATTTCTGATTTTTTTCAGGTCAATTACCAATTCCTTTATGCTTGTGAAAATTGGATAAAATTAGATAAGACAAAAATTATAAGATGAAAACTCATTATAAAATCATTTTTTTGTAAGATTGTTTAATAGTGTTTCTGATTTTTTCAATTGGGGCTACAGGGATGAGAGAGAAAAGATTGGAGTGAGAAAGAGAAAAGAGAAAGGATTGAGAGGAATGAGAGAGGTGAGTAAGGGTACGGGGTTTTTTTTTTTTTTTTTAGTTTTGAGAATGAAAATTATTAAAAACCCTTAACCTTAAAACTTAGAATCCATAATATATAAGGATATTTTTTGTCTACTAAAACCCGGTACACATTGCTAAAATGTACCAACTGAAAAACAGGCGTACGCGCGTTAGCAAACCCATATATATATATATATATATATATATATATATATATATATATATATATATATATATATATATATATATATATATATATATATATATATATATATATATTCTTATAATAATATGATGTAAAATGTTACATTATTTTTAAATTACGTAATTAACTATAAATCCATAAAAAAAAGTAAATTTTTCGTGAAATCGGTGTGAATTCAATAAGTTGACGGTGATTTATATGACATTTTTGTCAAGTGAATTAAATATGAGGAATTTTTCTTTCCATCACTTCTGGATTTATATCCTAAATGATCCGTTCATTTTAATTAATAAATATTTTTCATGTATAAAAGAATATTTTCCTACCATTAGCTGTTGATTTTATTTATTTTTTCAAATATTTCTTTTTAAAAAGGGTTATCGACAAGATAAGCAACAATTTTGGTGTTGCCAATTACAGTTGTTAGAACACTTAAATTCTGTAGAGAAAGTGGAAGTCAGGTGAAAGGGTGAGAATTTAGAAATTCATAAAGTGGAAGACAGGTGTGAGCAGCAGAGTGGACCGATCGTTTTGACGGTAGTATTTAAGTAAAAGTTTTAAATCTGGTGCCACTTTCTACATGCATTTTCTTCCCCAACTTTCTGAACTCTCATTTTTTCCTCCTTCTCTCTAACTTCTCTCTAAACTATCATCTTTTCCTCCACTGATTCTCACGTTTCCTTCAGCCGATCATTCATCAGATTGTGTTTGAAGTTGGCTGGTGGCAAAGGTTCTCTTTTCAATCGATCAAGTGGTGGTTTGAGCTGGTAGGTCTTTCTACTTCTAAGAAAGTTTAGTTTTGAGCACATGCAAACTCAGTTTCTGTTTGCATGTGTTTATTTTCTTCTTCTTCTAAGATTCTGATCACGTTTCTGGCCTTGTGGTTGGTCTGTTTTCTTCAAAACAGTGAATCTTAGCTTTTGAGAGTTTTGGTGTTGGGCAAATTTCTATGCGGTGAACATTTCTTCTGTTAAGAGGTAAGAGAAGCTATTTAATTTAATTGTGTGTGTGATGATTCTGTTTATGTATGGAATGAATGGACTTGATGATTTATATATGATGGTATGAAATGTATGTTTCTGGGTTTTAGTGGTTCTGTATGAGTCTATAATAGTTCGGCAGAATTATGCAGAAAAGTTGTGTGTTCGGTCTCGACCGTTTGGTCATGGTTAGTTAATAATTTATCAATAGAGTTAGCATTTTAGTCTTACCAGTGCATGACCGCTCGGTTTTAGGTGAGTGATTGGTATTTTAAGTGTTTATGATTATGTATTAATGATCAATCTTACCGGATTGAGTACTCTTGTTAGTGATAGTTCCTATATTAGTGTTAGATCTCGTCCTTGTACTAGGCTTAAAATACGTTGGTTTATAATCGGATACAAGTTTTTGTGTATAATTCAGTCATAATGTTTTAACGTTTGGTTTCCTTAAAAGTATTAGGTTTGAGGAATAGTTTCTAGAAGTAATCCTAAGTGTTCGAATTAAGTTGTAATTATTCATCTTAGGTTATACCGTTCGGTTTCGTGGTAGTATCTTAGTTGGTTCTAGTAGTCAGATATTTCTCATTCTTACTTAGTGAAATACTGTTCGGTCTTGTTTTGTGGATAGTTGAATACCGTTCGGTCCTGATTTGTGAATAGCTAAATATCGTTCGGTCTTACACCAAGGGTTCAGTTAAATCATAAGTGTTCGGTCTAAGCTCTAGTGTTCGGTTTTGTAATAGTTAGTGAGTTTCCGTTCGGTTGTATTCAGGGGTTGTATTGTTATCGTTCGGTTTCCTTCTATGAATGATTATTTTATATTTAAATAATATTTTCAAAGTGTGACTCTGATTATTTGAGATAATTATATGGAAGTAAGGTATTTGTTTCATGTAATGTGAAAGAGAATTTCAAGGAGGAATGTCTCAGTGAAATGTGTATTGATGTAGTAAAGTATGAATATGGATAGTATAATTCACAGAGTTCATCCTGATATTCTGATGATTACTAATTCTCAAGTGGAGATAGGTAATGCATTGTATGAGAACGGTAGGAGGTCCTAGCCCATAGGTTCTTGGGTTAGTCATAACGGAGTAACCTCAGGTGGAAGCTGATGGTTTTCCAGTTACTACACCACCCGAGTGCATGAACGGCCTCAAGCTACATATTCATACAATCTGGATGGTCAAATCAGGTGTTCGGTTTGTGCGTGTATTATAGGATTAAATTTGTATATGTCTATTTGCTTTGATTTGGGTATGCTATAGTGTTCGGCTTTGTATGGTTTGTAATTGAATGAATTGTATGTATGCATGTCTAATTAAATTTTAGTAGCTTACCCTTATTTCCTGTTTTGTCCATGTTACCGTTCGGTTTTCTCTTGCAATGATCATCCTTTTTGGATGTGAGCAGAAGGGGAATAGTTTACATTGGAACAAGAGATGGGTGGCGAGACTCCTGCTAAATAGGTCATGATCGTTCGGTCATAATAGTGTGGATAGTTTTGGGTAAACTGTTTGGTCACCAGTTTCGTTCTGAAAATATAATCGTTCGATTATTTGTGTAGTTTTTGGAGTAGTATAGGAAGCTTTTGTAAAGTTTTAAAATTTTATGGTTATTTTATAATAACTATAAGTTTAATTTTATTAATACAGTAATTGTTCTATCATATTATTATTTGTGGACACCTGTATATAGTTTTAAACTATATTTTTTGGGATGTTACAAGAACACGTTATCATATATTACTTACAAAACTGTTTTTGGGTTTCTTTTCAATAAGAAGATAAAAATTGTTATCGTAAATCACTAAAACATATGTTGTCTCTGTGATAGAAACAAAAACTATTTTATTCGTATTGTCTTTTTGAAATAATTTGGTTAGAATATGAAGATAACTTACACAACTCTAAACTGATTTCATACAAAAATAGAACCATTTTCTTATAACACGCAAACACTACAATTTTTAAGTAATCTTGTTTATTTTACCAATTTTTCTAACATAATACCCATCTTTATCATTCTATAAAAGAGGATATACTTTTTTTTGGTGTGATCTTTCTATCAGACAATTTTATCTTTTAATAAATAAAAAATAATTTATTTAATAAAATTAGTAAAATAAGTTTTCTTTATTTTGAAATAACTAAATAATTTTTTTGCATATTTTTATAAATAAAAGTATAATTTCATAAATTAAAACTCATGTGTCATCTCATAATAATTTTGTTATTTGTATTCATTGGTCCATTTTGAACCCATATATAAAAAAGAGACACTTGACCTTAGTAACGATTGAATTATAAACAATATTAGATGTAGCAATGCTTAAGTATTGACTAAATTTTGATGAGACAGCTCTCTTTGCAAACTACAAAATTTCAATAGAAATAGATGTTAAACGTGATGTAATTTATAAAAATAAATAGTGAAAACTTGAAATTCAATTAAATAAGACAAACATACATAAACTCCAGAAATATCTTGAACGAAAATATTATTATTTAAGATTTAGGATTTATGAATATTAGATAGTAACATGTCAGGATAAGAAAATATGAAGGAATGTGAGTAACCTAGTTTGGCACAACTTTGTCCTTCTCTATCTCTTTCTTTGGCTTCTATGCAGAAAGAAATCACCTCAAAAAAATGTGTGACATTTTTTACCCACTACATGTAGTGAAGATGAAGAAAACAATACGAGGTTACAATTAAAGGGGTTGCAATTATATATATATATATATATATATATATATATATATATATATATATATATATATATATATATATATATATAGTAGGTATGTATATAAATATATATTACGTGTAAAATTGGTTTTTAACACATCAAAGAGCTGTAAAATCATTAATTCAAAATGTACTTGTAATTCATGCAAAAATCACCTTGACCTGTGTTGGTATTTTTTTTTTCATATTTTGGATAGGAAGGGATCACAAACCAAAGAACTAAGATTTGAGTCGATTGTGTCTATATATTAATATATAAATTCTTAAAATTGTTGTAGGAAAATTGACAGAATCTCGAACAATATTTCTTGAGGTTTGTAATGTCAAACTAAATCTTGACTAATATTTCGTGAGTAATTAAAATAAATTAAATTAAAAGTATGGATAATTGTTGAAGGTTTACGTAAGGAATTTATGACATGTAATTATTAGTTGTGTTTTATATTATTGAACCTAGGTGGTCCACTTGAGATGTTAAATGGGCTTTTATTGATTAGGAAGAGAAAAACTTTGTTTATTTTATATATATTAGTTACGTGAGATTGGTAGTTGAATAGCTTAAGTTAGATATAATATTTCTATACAGGGGAATATTTTAAGTCTATTCTATTATAAGCTATGTTATATACTTTCAGGTAAAAAGGATATTTCATTTTCATGCACTTTATTATGTCATTCATTAATATTTTATATACTAATGCATATTTCATATTTATGGAATTTAATTATAGATAGGACATGGTTAATTACGTGTGATTATTTGTTTTATTTTTTTCTCATAAATATTCTATGTAACCTAATTGGTAATTATGTGTTTCTTTTCTTTTCATGCTATAAACTTGTAGTTTTGGATATCTACTAAAATATTAAACATGTTTAAATGTTAACGTTATTTAATAAATAAAAAATATTTATATTTAATTTTATAATAATAATAATTGTATAAGTCATTTTATTTTACTATCATATTTTGAAATTTAGTTTATTATCACGGGTGTCACACATATGGCTCTTGGATTGAATTAAAAACAAATAATTTGATCATTTTTTTGATGATTTGAAAATTTTATAATTGGATTAGTATGAATTAGTATTTTGACTTATTACAAATATTTTGTTTTAATAATTTATTTTATGTATTTATTGAAATGCAATGAAAATGAATTAATTCTGTTCATTCTTTTTATAATAATAGAATCAATGTATTTATATATCTTCCAAATATTATTACAAAAATAATAGTTAAAAATTAAAATATTAATATAAATTTTATACATACATATAATATATATATATATATATATATATATATAACTTAATAAATAAATAAATTAAATATTTAAATTATTCAAATATTATTCAACCATTTTCTATTTGAAAAAATAATGTCTTGAATAATTATAATAAAAATCTTATAATATTTTATCATTTGTTGTTCTGAAAAATAATGAAGTGATAATAATATAAAGCAGAGGAGACTAGAGAAGGAAGCCACACCAAAATACTGAGAATTTTGACGTCTAACTAATTGGGTTCATTTTGGTTAGAAAATTATGAATCCCAATGTAGCAGCAGCTTTTGGTTTGAGCCTTCAATAGTGATCTTTTGAAATAGTGATTACAGCAAAATGAATGGTGAACGACGAATAGCGTTGCAGGTTCGTGAACAGCATCGCATAATCCTCTCTCTCACATAGCTCCTTCTCTCTCGTAATGATGAATGAAATTTCGAATCCAAACACCACAAACTGTGAAAATCAAACCCCTAAAACTCTTAATTCCTCTTTTTCCACGTCATTTTTTATTTTGGTCATTTGAATCAATTATTGTGACGAAGTTAAAAAATTGTCAAAAAATGAGAGTTAGAAACTGTGTCGGACAGGTTAAGTGTTTGAGTTTAGCATTTTAGGATTTAAGATTAAGAATTTTAGATAATAACATGTTAGGATAAGAAAATATGAAGGAATGAGGTAGTGAGTAACCTAGTTTGACACAACTTTGTCCTTCTTTTATATATATATATATATATATATATATATATATATATATATATATATATATGGTTTTTAACACATCAAAGAGTTGTAAAATCATTAATACAGAATGTACTTGTAATTCATGCAAAATTCACCTTTGACCTGTGTTGATATTTTTTCTTCGTATTTTGGACACTAAGGAGATCATAAACCAAAGGGCTAAGATTTCAGTCGCTTGTGTCTATATATTAATGTATAAGTCCTTAAGATTGTTGTAGTAAATTAGACAAAATTTCGAACAATATTTCCTTAGGCGTGTAGTTTCACTGTCCTTAAGGCCTTATCCGTATTGTATTGTGCAAGTCCCCTACGATAACTTCTCAAAAATATTCGAAAATCTCAGAACTAATAAGAAATTCTAAAAGTAGTTTATACCCAGGATATAAGAGTTAAAGTAAACACAAAAAGAAGAAGAAAAAGTGTGTAATTTGTGAGAAGGAGGGCTAAAAAATAGAAAGAATGTTGTTTGTTCTTTGTTATGGAATGAAGGGGTGCTGTATTTATAGAGTATGCAAAGGACCGTTGCCAACAAATGAACGTTGCATTAGAATGTTGGTATTGGAACGTTGCACTCATGAATGCACTTCATGAACGTTGGGTAACATTCTTTTGCAATAACAAAGTAATATTATTACATTTCCTCTTCCACTGGAACCACGGTAATTGATTGATGTCTTCTCTTACGTATTATAATACAAAAATATATTATAACAGTGATAACAATGGCTAAGAAAAAAGAACCTACAATAATAAAATTTTATTTGGGAATGGTGTTGGTTTTCGAATGAGAATTTGTTCATATCAGTTCATATGCAAACTAAAACTGTTTGGTCAGTCTTACTCCCACATAATAAGGAGATTTTTCAAAGGCTCCCAGCCAGAAAGCCCTCATAAGTTTTGTTGGGTTGGATTTCAAAAGCCACCAGAGACGAAACTTTTCATACACAAATACAACAATTTATTTAAGCCGAAAGCTACGAGCCAAGCTCTGAAACCATGCAAGATAATGAACTTAGGAGCTTATCTTTGGAAACAAACTCAAGATTTTGCAAATGAGTTGAAAGAGTTTGAAAAATATTTTTTTAAAATATAAAACGACATGGGAGAGTGAAGAAAACTCATTGATTAGGGTTTATTTTTTTTACGTTTCTGGACAAAAATATTCTGGATATTACCATTCTTAGCAATTTTTTCTTAATTTTATATATATATATGTGTGTGTGTGTGTGTGTGGATAAGTCGTTCATGGGGTGCACGACTCTGTACGACTTCTGCACTGTCACAACAAAAAAGTGAAGTTGTGCACATTCACAAGTTTTTTGTCCCTAGCAATCAATTACAAGCATGTGTAATCAATTACACAGTGTTAAAATCTTGCAAGGGTGCACGAGTTCTGTTAAGTGGCTATCTATTCATACGTAAACTAGAACTGTTTGGTCAGCCTTCCTCCCACGTAATAAGGAGCTTTTTCAAAGGCTCCCAACCACAAACCCCCCATGAGTTAGGTTGGGATGGGTTTCTAAGGAGCTTTTTCAAAGGCTCTCAACCACAAAGCCCCCATGAGTTAGGTTGGGATGGGTTTCAGAAGCCACCGGAGACGAAACCTTTTATACACAAATACAACAATTTATTTCAATCGAAAGCTACGAGCCAAGCACTAAAACCATGCAAGACAATGAACTTAGGAGCTTATGTTTGGAAGCAAACTCACGATTTTGCAATTGAGTTGAAAGAGTTTGAAAAATATATTTTTTTTAAATCTAAAACGACATGGGAAAGTGAAGAAAACTCACTTATTAGGAATTTTTTTTTACATTTTTGGGAAAAATACTCTGGATATTACCGTTCTAAACAATTTTTTTTAATTACATATATGGGTAAGTTGTGCAGTCTCCATATGACTTCAAATGAAGAAGTAAGGAGTGCACGACTTATGCACTACCACATTAAAAAAGTGAACTTGTGCACCTTCATACATTTCCTATTCCTGGTAATCGATTACACAATGTTAAAATCGTGCAGAGGTACATAACTTCTATGCAGTGAATGAAATTTGAATCGTGAGTTTCTCTAACCAAGGAAAAAAATGGAGAAATTATATTACAATTAAGATAATATTGAATATGATTTTAGTTTAATTACAATTAATTATAATTCAGATATAATTAATTATTGTCTTCTTTACATATTGCATAAAATATTACACTCCTTCTTGTAGTGGAACCACAACAATTGATAGTTGCATTCTCGTACATATTGCAATACAAAAATATATTATAACAATGATAACAATTGCTAAGAAAAAAGAATTTACAATAATAAAATTTTCTTTGGGAGTGATGTTGATTGCCAAATAGAATTGGTTCATGTCTTAGTCCATGTTCATATGCAAACTAGAATTGTTTAGTTAGCCTTCCTCCCACATATTCATGAAAGCCTCATATGTAAGTTCGTAAACTTTCCTTTTAACATGAAATATGTTGGTTCGGAGAGAATGGAAACGAAAGTAAACCAAAGATGAATCGACATATTACAACAAAGATGGGTATATATTTTGTAAAGTTGGTTTTACTAATAACCAATTTATCATTTGAAATGAATTTATCATAATTTAAATTATATAATATGAATCTAAATTTAAATCTTATCATTAAGAAGACTTTCAAATGCAAAAAATTTTCAAAAACTCTTACTTAACTTGAAAAGAAATATATTAAGAATGTGACCTAAAATGCATCATCATTAAGAACAATAACATTATCAACATTTGAATTATATACATAAATATATAATATTCTATTCTAAAAACGTCTAAAAACTCTTAAATTCCTAATATGCATAACAATGATATTTGCTTAAGATATTTTTTTTCTACCTCTCTATGATCCACTAATATTGTCAATATTTAGGAGAAAACCCCAATATACACGTAAGATTAGTTTCTACTAATATTTTTGTATCTTTAGAAGAAAACTCCAAAACTTTATGATTATTCTATATTTAATAAATCTTATAAATTATTTGTATTAGATGTTGATCTTAAATTTGTACACTTAATTTTATTGCATTAGTAATTTTTTTTTTAAACTCACTAAAAAATTTGATAAAAATGCATGACCTTCATTATAAAGATTATTTTCTAATATCGCTATTATTGAATTATTAAATTTTTAAAATATCATATATCTTACTATCATTATTAGACTATTTAATAATTTTGGGATGATACAAAGGGAATTTGCTAGAATGGGCTGTTAGTCTGATAGGAGCTGCAGGTAATAATAGCGGGGGTGGCACAAGGGAATCTGCTAGTCTGGGAGGCTACAGTTAGTAATCATAGGAATGTAGGAGACAAAATAACAGTTTACATATGGTAAAGAAAATCCCAAAGATAATTAGTTTGTGTTTAGACAAATGCAACCCATTCAACTAGGTCATTCTATAATAATTGTTATTTTTAAAGTATTTGAAGAGGATAGTTATATTATAACTGTTTTAGAAATTTTTAATTTGATTTTATATTTTAATATTTTTTTAATAAATCTTTATGCATTAATATTTTGAGATGGTTATATGTTATATCCTTTATAAATTTATTACCGTTTTAAAATTATGATTATGTTGCATTTTTTTATTGGAATGTTAATTGTTTTGAAATTATATTGATATTTTAGTTTAAATTGTGTAGAATTTTTAATATGGTTTGATATATTTATCACAGTATATTTCTTATTTATATATTTTTTTTGCAATTTAATAATAATAAACTAATGTATTAAAATGTGTATTGTAGTTTAGAAATTTAATTTTAATATGGTTTAGACCTTTAGACTATGTTCACTTGAATGGATTGGGACGACAGTGATTGAGGGGATTTGAAGATAAATTTTGTTGTTGTTTATTTGAGTGAATTTGGAGGTATCTGAGTGTGGATTTCAAAGTAAATTTTTTTAATCTGTCACATCAATCAAATCGTATACTAATTCTTACAAACTTTACTTCCAAATTGACTCTCACTTACCTCCAAATCTACTCAAATAAACAACAACAAAATTTACCTTCAAATTCTCTCCAATCCCCTCAATCACTCTCTCCCAAATCCATTCAAGTGAACAAAGTCTTAAGGATGCTTCGAAATGGCGGTTGCAAGCAAAATGAATAGTGAACGACAATGAATTGGAGGTTCGATGAACGATATCGCACAACCCTCTCTTGCACAATCCCTCAAAACTCGTATCAATGGTGGTTTGAGCCTTTAACAATGCTTCGAAAAATGAACAAGGAAAGATGAACCACTTTGCATATTTGGTGAACATTATATTTGGTGAACATTAATTAGAGGCTCGGTGAACGACCTTGCACATTCTTCTCTCCCACAGTTCCCTTTCTCAAAATCTTTTACAAAAAAAAAATATTAAAAAATTGAAAAAGAAATTAAACAAAAAAAACCATTAACACGTTATATGTTAAATGTTGTTAACAATGTTTTTCTTTAAAGAATTTAATTGAGACACATCTTCAAAAATTAGAATATAATTAAAATAAAAGTAAAAGCGATGATCAATTTAAAATTAAACTTAAGTTATTTTTATTAAAATTTAAAATTAATTTAAAATAAAAGTGAAGGAGTATTACACTATCCAATAGAGTAAAGGTTGCTCACTTGCTATTGTTAAATTAAACTTAGGACATATTTATAAGAATTCTTTTCTTTAAGGATTCTTAGAAAAAAATTGCAAATCAATAAGTTTTTATAAATTAAAATTATTTGTGCATGAATTTAAAACAATCAAAGAATTCATATGAAAGAATGTGTTTATAGAAAGGGGAATCGAATCGATCAATTTGAACAAAGTTAGATAAAATTAAAAATAAAATATCAGCTCTTATCGATTTTAAGTTTTCAAAATCCTAATTAGAAGTCATAGTTATTTTAAAAATTAACTGAGTTATAATTTGTCAAATTTATAGGGAGTGCAGAAAGACATTACATTGCATGATATTATTTAAATATTATTACATTGCATGATTAAAAAATACATAAGTACATTTTAAATATTATTAGTAATCCCCTTTTTATTTATTTATTATATATAAACACTACATTGCATAAAATATTACGATCATTCTTGTTGCACTGGAACCACAGCAATGGATTGCTGTCTTCTCTTACAATTGCAATACAAAAATATATTATAACAATTATAACAATTGCTAACAGAAAACAACTTACAAAAATAATATTTTCTTTGGGAGAGGTTTTGAATTGCATTGCGAAATTGTAACTGCTGTCATCCTTGTTCATATGCAAACTAGAACGGTTTGGAACGGCAGCAAGGGGACCAACCACGGCTAGTGCAGCAATAGAAAACTTTCTCCAGATTTCTTTATTTCTTTAGGATTTGGAAGTGGGAGAATGAACTTCCACTTCGTATTTCTTTATCAGAATCAGTTTTAATTCTTGTATAAAATCATTCCTATTTTGCTTTTGTAGTATTTATGTAGAAATAATGGAGTTGGAATCTGAATTATCTTCAGATTCATCTGTCAAATCCATCCACTTTTGTATTTTATATAAGTAATATTGAACTCTTCGTCAGCTCTAAAATCACAGTTTCAGTTGCTCACATGAGCAGCTATACCATTGTGTATTTGAATATGTAGGAAAATCTTGTAATGTTATTATTGTTGTATCTTAAAATATCTCATTCTCACTCTTATTCTTTGCCTAAACTATGATTTGAAAGTGGTATGAAAACCTCCGGGACTGACCTAATGGTCTTGAGTATTCTTGCTGCCAGCATTTCTCTAATAAAACATTTTTGTATCCACCTTGAAAATAATTTATCCATTTTGTGTGAAGTTCATGGAACTCAATTTCCACCAAATTTATGCATTTTGTCTGCTTCAGCTTCTTTTTTTTTTCACTAATGGGGCCGTTCTTTTTTCTTTTTCTAAAGGTTTGCCAATTTGTCCTGTTTTTTCACTGATGGGCTCTCTTCTACCCTATCTTTTTGATGATGGGCTCCTTTTGTCTCTCATCTACCCAGATGTAGTATAGCTTGTCGCCATCCAAAATTCAGTTTGGTCATTGGATTTGTTTTCATGTCTGAAAAATCTAAAGAATTTAGTACTACTACATATAAGGGCAAATGTTTATCGCTTGTATGATGCCCTTCACATCATATGGTATTTTATGCCCAAGAAAATATTACTCACAATCTCTATTCTTTCTGTTCCTATATGCCTTGCATATGTCCCATAATTGCAATATTGTAAATATCCTAACAACCATTCAGCTATTTAAAAGTCCTGACTGCTAGGTATTGATATTCTTTATCATTAGATTTCGGTGTTCCTACTGCTTTAATGTAATTCTTATAATGGCCTGCCAAATAGTTGTCTGTATAACTGCAGTTCTACTTTTCAGTTGATTTACCATTTTGTAATCTGATGTTGTCCAGCTTGAAACATAATATCGACTCAGCATTATAAATTTTGCTTGTATAGAACCATGAAATTGCAGATTGCTGTTTTTAAATAAGGCTTCTCCCAATTCCTGTCAATTATGCCTTTCCTGTTTATGCTCTGCATGTGATGCAAGCATGATTTGCTTTTTCAATTTTTCAGGTGCAAGATGTCACTGTCCATGCTACCAATAATTATTTTGTGACTGCTTCACTTGATGGCTCTTGGTGCTTTTATGAACTTTCTTCAGGGACATGTTTGACTCAGGTTTGGTCTCTTTTTTATGTAATACGAGGAAGAACTATGCATGCACACGAATCTTCTTTTAGTAGGGCACTTTTTTCTTGTCAGAATGTGCTAGTTAATTTAGTGCTTATAACAGGGTTCTGGAGAATGTAAATATTTTTTAGTTTCTTTAAAACTCATCCTTTTTAAGTATTAGATTTTTACCTTTTATTCAGTCTGAATGTATATAAGTTCTGATTCAGATTATTGTAATATGTTGTTGTGTAGGTTTTCGACTCTTCAGGTTCTTCTAATTTCTCTTCAAAATAAACAATGAAAAATTGAATGTTTTATCTTTTCTTGCTTAATTTTTTTCTTTATATTTTTAATGAATTTATATGCAAATGATCGAATGTGCCTAATGTTCAAAGAACATTTCTCTCCATGTATAGCTGGAAATTTTTGCCTGTGAACTCTGTACCTAACATGCAAAGCACGGAACACAAACCTTGTAGCTGCTAGTCAATCTTGTTAATATGATTCATAAAATTGATTCATGAATCTATCCATGTAAATGCATCGGGTGTATTATTAGCCTTGAGATGGATGTTTCTATATTTGATCAGGCAGCAAAGAAAATTATTGGCTCAACGAGAAAATTTTGGTCCTTTTTTTTCTCAATCTGATCCTTTCTGGTAACAAAGGTAAAGTAGTGTTTTTTTCTCTCTTTTTTTCTGATAGAGATGCAGTTTAATCAATGTTGACATTATATTATAATGTATAAGTAGGTTTGAGAAAATAAATGAAAATGCTTGACAACCTATGCAGGACCAAAAGTCAGCACAAAACACTTAAAACAAAAGCATTGGTGGCGCTCAGGCTCCCAGAAGCCCGCGTCCAGAAGCCGGCGCTCAGTGCCAACAGAGAGATAGTACCCAGGCGCTGGGAGGCTGGCGCTCAGGCCCTAGCCCTTGGAATGGAGCGTTCAACGGCCATTTTAGGCGCTCAGGCGCTATTAGAAAAATTTACCCTTTTTTTAATTGTTTTTTCTCCTTATCCCACAACTTTTAAAGACTTCTAGGTCTAGATCTTAAAGAAAATTATAAAAACACTATGGTAATTCATATTGACACCTTGAAACTCAATTTCACTCCTAAAAACTATCTAAAATCAATTTACTATTTCCAATACTTATAATAATTTACCAACTGCTTAACCATATCCAATTACAATTGTCAGCGCATCCTAACATCTCGTAATACTCACAACCCTTCTTTTTCAAGTTTTCATCATGCAAAACCTCTAATTTAGCCTAAAACACCTAAGAACTCCCTATAAAATACCCATAACAGTTCTACACCAGATTTTATTCATTTAACAGTCTAGACAAGTCATAATAGGTTTAATAATATACTATCAACTCCCCACAACAGTTCACAACCCTTCCTTCACTGTTTCACTACTGAAAACCCCAAGTTTGAACAAAAATCATGTAAAAACTCACTCACAAACCATCCACAACCTTCTACACCAGATTTTATTGGTTTGAAAGCTTCCACAAGTCCTAAATGACTTCACAGTTGACCTCAAACTGTTGTTTCCCTCAACCAACCAATTTCTCAAAAAACTCACCTACCGAAACTCCCTTTTTAGCATAAAAACACAAGAATTTGACCATAACTCACTCCAAATACTTGAATTCAGTTTCCAAACACCAAAACAACTTCATCACACACAATCATAACAATATTAAACATGAATTTCACACCATTTCAATCATAGTACATCACACTATCATTTATCATCATTTAAACATACACAATACATAATCATCATTACAATTACATATGATTTATCCAATCATACGTAGAGATACTAAATTCAAACCATCAATACAGTCCTAAGACAAGGTATAGCTTCCCTTACCTCACAAGAAACTGTCTTACTCAAAATGTTTTGTCGATTGCTTGAAACGTAAAGAATTTCTAGTCGAATCTACGAAACATCAAATTGGAAACGAAGATACTCCTTAGTACCTCGGTTCACCAAAGAATCAAGGGGAAAACAAAAATACTACATGCAAAGGGTGATTCTTGGACAGAATTACAAACTCAGAATGAGTAGAAACAAGGGTAGAAACTTACTTGTTCTATTCTTGAAATTGATCAGCTAGATGTGGAGATAACTTAGATATGATCTCCTAGGGACTTACTGATATCAAACAAATATGATTGATGGATAAGAAATCTTATAAAGATGTGAGAGAAAACAAAGAGAAAAAGTTTTAGAAATATATTTTAAATAACGAGGCAAGTTTTAAAAATTCTATTTATATTTTAAAACTCCTACCAACTCTAGTACTTTATTTTCTAGGTTCATACATAAAATTTTTCCACCAAAATAGGAGCCAAACAAACACAATAAATAAAAGTAAATTTTACAAAGCTATTTTTTCTTCACTTTTTACATTAATTAAAATTTATTTAGAAGAAAAAGAGGACAAAGTCCATCAAATAAGATGCGTAAATTGTAATCAATTAATTTTTTTATTTTTAATAATTTTTAGTTAAAAGGTTAAATGTTTTTAAAAGAATGTGTTATTTAGGCCTTCCATCCAGTGCCTTATCATCCCAATAAATTCCCTAAAGCCTTAGGAGTGTTATACTCTACACTTCCAACATCCCAATAAATTCCCTAAAGCCTTAGGAATGTTATACTCTACACTTCCAACATCTCATCCTTTATCTCCAAAAATTCTATTTTTGACCTTCTAGTATCTCACACTCATGCACCTCAATTTTTTCAAAAATTTTACTTTTACCTTTAATAAATATCTTTTTATTTTCTTCTCTTTCTTATTAAAAAAACACTCTACACCACCACCTTAATAATAATTTAATTTAAAATTCAAATATTATTTAATATAATTTTATATTATAATAATAGTTATATTAAAAATATAAAAATAAAATAATTACAATAAAAATAATAACAATAAAAATAAAATTATATTAAATAAAATATTTAATATATTGAATTATATTAAAATATAAAAATAAATTAAATAATTATTAAAATTTAAATAAAAAGGAAATTTTGAAAACAATTATTTATGAGATATCAAATAAAATTATGTTAAATAAAATATTTAATATATTTAAATATATTAAATTATAAAATATTAAATTTAATTAAATAATTATTAAAATTAAATAAAAAGTAAAATTTTGAAATCAATTATTTATCGGATATCAGATCCGTAATCTAACTTATCGGATCTCCCGATTAACAAAAATCTTTTCAAATGTTTATTTTTTTCTAATTTTAATATTGAATTTAATTTAATATTTTAATATAATTTAATATATTTAAATATTAAATGTGATTTTAAATATTATTTTTAGTTTCATTATTATTATTCTTATTTTAATTATTATTATTTTAATTTTTTTAATAAAATTATTATAAAAATATAAATCATATTTTAATAATTAATAAAATATTAAAATTTAGAAAATAATATTATAATTTTAAATTAAATTAAGTATTTATTATATTTTAAATAAAAAGTAAAACTGTTACGGATTATAATATTTGATAAACAAGTTTTTTAAAATTTAATAATTATTTAATTTTTTTTAATATTTCAATATAATTTAATATATTTGAATATATTAAATCAAATTTATTATTATTATTATTTTATTATTATTATTATTTTATTTTTATATTTTTAATATAATTATTATTATAATATAAATCATATTTTAATAATTATTAAAATATAAAATTATATTAAATAATATTTAAATTTTAAATTAAATTAAATTATTATTAAGGTGGTGTAGAGTTTTTTTTAATAAGAAAAATAAAAAATAAAAACGTATTTATTAAAGTTAAAAATGAAATTTTTTAAAGAGTTGGAGGTGGATGATAATATGTTAGAAGGTTAAAAATGAAATTTTGGAGGTGGAGACGTTGGAGGTGCAGAGTGAAACACTCAAACCTTGTATAACGTTTGGGCTTCAAAATTTCTGGACAAATCAGTCCACAAAGAGAATATGTCTAGAAATTGTTATTGGCGCATACTGATTTGCTAAACGCACCTCCTCCACATTTATAAAAGACAAAGTCAGTTGTAAGAAAAAAGACTATGTTAATAATAATCCTAAACCTGTCATTTAAAACATTATAAAATCATTAAGTCTAATAAATTTAAACCATTAACAAAACGTAATTGAAAGGTAAAAAGCGAAAGTAAACAGAAACAATGTATTTTGCTACTGTGCCTCAAATAGTATGTTAAAGTTGTTTTAAATTGACCAATATTACGTATAAAGTGGATTCGAGTGATTTTTTTTTTGTCTCTAGCTCTAAATGACGATTTATTTCTTTTTTTTTCTCTTTATTTTTTAAATTGTTATTGTTAATCAATAACTAATATTTTTAGAATAATATTTAAGCTTTTTAAAAATAAAATCACTATTATATTTTCAATTAATTTTTCTAACGTAAAATGTTTATATTTTAGAATATACCAGGATAAAGCTTTGCATCTACATTAAAAAAAAAAAAACTTAGAGCTAAATTTAATATGTGATTTGACTTGTTCAACTCTTAAGATCTAAATGCATAATTGAATATTCAATAAGAATATTTTAATAACTATCATACAATTTTTTTCAAAAGAAAAATTGCTGATCTTCTCAACTCTACATACAATTTTTATTTAGAAAATATTGCAACTCTCTTAAGACTTAACATACTTGAGGAAGTTTTGAGTTGTGATGTAAACACTTTAATCACCTCCTCATTTTTTAATTCAGATATTCCTTGTTACTCTAACTTGATTTTAATTGTCAAGCTATAATTACAGTGAGCTCACTTTTCAATTTTTTAAAAGAATTATATTAGATTTTTAAAATATCAAAATTAATTTATTATATTGAAATAAAAAACTTAACTATATGTAGACAAATATTTTCAACTGACTATACTGAAACCAGCTTAAAAGTATGATCGCCACATTCGAACACACCTAATCAATGAGTACTTTATTATTAAATAAAGAAAACTTAATCCTTCAATTTTCTTAAAACAAGTCGATGAATTTTTTTTATACCTTAATCGATAATTAAATTTTATTAATTTTGGAACTAAATACCTTAAATACTAATTTTATTTCAATCAATCAACAAATTTGTCTTTTCACATTAAATTAGTTTAATCATATCTTGATTAATCCTTGAATTATAAAAGCTTTCCATCGATATCATCTTTTGCTAAACAGGGATAAAGCTACTGTTAAAGAAGACATTCCAACCATTTATTCATTTATTTTATATCTCGGTAATTTATTATTTATAAATCATAATACCTCAAAAATGAATTGCAGCAAAAACACTAAAGTGTGAGTGGATGATAAATAGTCTTTTTTATTACAGGTATTTTTCCTTAAGACAAATAGTTGATATTTAAAAAACACCATGTTTATAAGTTGGGCTCAACTGGATTCAGCCTAGTGTTTTTTGGGATATTTCTTCTTGAACCTAATATTTTCTTCTTGCACCGCTATAGCTTAAAGTAAATCACCTAAATAACCTTGATTTAAAACTTATTTAAAAAGTTAATATGAAAGTGACCTTTGTCGTTGCATTTCCATCAAGTTATAAACCTTTATAGACATTTTTTTTCACCTCCATACATAACTTGTGCATCTCTATTTTCGGAAGCCAAACTTATTCGTCGAACCTTCATAAGCTTCACATATTCATTGCTCAAAGCTTGCATAGATGAAGTGGTTCGTCCTTGTTGTGCATCTCAAAGAGTGAAATATAATTGCATTTGTTTTTTTTGGTATGTATTGTTGTTAAGTCGATTCGTCAAAAACAATATGTACTGTTTCTGCTGAATGGGACCGGGGAAAACTCCTGCTAGTTCTGCTCGGGAACATTCCTTCTATACCGATCGGTCCTTCTACCTCACAGCCTTCCTTCTTGAATCTCGCTCTCAATCAAAATGGGGACCTGCAGGAAAACACTCCGACGCTCAAGTTAGAATTTGTCTAATAACGACTGGCAACGCCTGATCGGACATACTAGTTCCCCCATACTCGGTATTATCTAAACACTCAATCCTACTCGTAACATGTACAATGCAATTCTTTGTCATAATAGGAATACATACCTGATTCTTCATAAGTTTTTTTTTTACGTGAGGTTTTTTTTTTTTGCCAGTGAGAGCCAAGAAAACATTACGAGGACTGCAATTAGTATATATATATATATATATATATATATAAAAGGTGTAAATAACTTTATTTTCTAATATTTATGTATATTAAAATTAAAATACGTGCAGTTAAAAAAACCTTAATTAAACTTTTTAAACGAATAAGGAAAAAAAAAGGATTTTAGTTTTTTTTCTAATAGAAAATATGTATATGTACCGATGCACAAAACGTGTGGACACTCCTTGCTCAGAGAGCCGTAGAATGCAACCCTAGTTCCAAGACCTTTCACATTGACTATTGTGCAATTCTTTGAAATGTCATTACTCGTTACTAGGAATCTGAATTTTTTTTTATTCTTGACAACGTTAACCAAAGCTTCAAATTTTGCTCAAGGATGCCAATTACTACATGCTCTGTATCCCAGGAATCTTCTAAAGCAGAGTTCTACCACAATTTCTTGTTTTTACCAAAATGTCATTATTTCTTTCCATGTCTTTGTGTGAAAAAAAAAAACACATATATTAATACTTTTCATCACTTTGCTTTAAAAAATGTGACGTTTGCTGGTTGTGTGCTAGAGTTATGTCTTCACACTATTGAAACTACTCCCCGATTGTTGGTCCAATTTCAGCCATATCCCCTTTGTCATGATGTGTTTTTCTATTTTTAACAGTGCTATACTCTTTATTCACTTTTTGTTATAAGAATGAATTGAATTTTAGTGGTTAGTGGCCATGACATGTTGAGCTTGATGATGACTTTACTCATTTCTTTACACTGCATTAGGCTGAAAAGTGAAAGCAGATCAACTTAGACACAAATCACATCTATTATACCTTACGATGGAAAGCACAAGAACAAAGAACGTAACAGTCTAAAGTACTAAACTAACTGTGTAAAAGGGAGCATCAAGGTTATCAATTTTTGTCCTATAAATGAAGTTTCAGCGTAGACCAGCCCATTAATCAATTAACATGTTTTGATTGTTCAAGTTAGATATAAGCGCAATACAGAATTCAATGTCTACAAGGCACAATAATGAAGTAGAGTGGCTCCTTAAAGTGCACCATCATCGACAGTGGTAGGTGCTGCCCATTAGCTCATTACTGTAGCACACTGAAGACGACGTTTTCATAGATTAAGTAATAAAGTGAAACCACGGTAACCTATGTTGCATAAAGCTTGAACCGATGACACCTCTTATCATCGTAATACGAATCATTGTCCTTTTGCAGCAAACTGTTTACCCATTTGTTTATATTCACGTCGCGAATAACTTACTAAACTATGTGCCCTTTGTGTAGCGTAGTGGTCCAAATTCAATGAAAAAGAATGATAATAACAACAATAATAACAATATAGAAGATCCAAATTGTTGATATTATTAAGTCATTACTGCTTCTCTGTGTGTTTGTTTTTTTGCCTGTGACTTTGTACTGTTTTTTTCCTAGTCCACCACTATTCTCTAAGCTGAAATGTGTTTGGCAGGATTGGTAAGAACATGAAGGAGTACATCCTCCAAAAAAAGCCAATTTCAACGCATATATTTTTAGCTGGATCGTTGAATGTTTGTGTCGTATTCTTAATCTTGGCACAATTGATAACGACCTGGTTCTTCCCTTTTTAATTTAGACTTAAATGTGGTTAACTGTGGAAAGATAAGTCGTTTTATGTGTTTGACCACACCATAATCAAGAAATTAACTTTTACGAACATGAATAAAGTATTCAACGACCAACGTCATCCCATTATGTGTATGTGAAAACAATGTTTAATTAGATCATTTCCACTATAAGAAAATGCTTTCCGGCTGCAGCCACTTCTGCATTTTACCTTAAGTTTGACAAATGACTTTAAAATTTCATTTTGGTATATGGATCACGTGATTGTTTTTCTAGTCACGTGAGCTCTTGTTGTGTAGGATACTATACTACTATATTCTGTATAGTCCATAGTCTAACCTAATCCCAAAGTAATCGCATCCCATGTATCTGATCCTACCGAGAAAAGTACTGTGTGCAACTATGCATGACCTATTTTGAATTGATGAAGATCTCAGATTTTCCTGTTTCCATGAAGTACTCTGAATCAATACAAAACATCTTATGGAAAATGACTTCTACTGTTTCTCTCTCTCTTGTGTAGAGTTAATGAACTTTTTTTCTATACACTAAGGTGAAATAAAGAAAGAAATATCTATAAGTTAGTATTAATTGGAAGAGTTTGTTTATGCTAAACACCTTTTCAACAGATGAATGTTGTGAGAACTTGCACCTTTTTATTAAAATGGAAGAAAACTAATTTTCTTATTATCTTTGGTTGGGGAGGGGATAGAATGGTCGTGCATGTCAGGTTTAGGCATGTGAAGGTTGGACCCTACAGCGTGGAAAATTTGCAAGTGCCAACTTAGAGGTATTAGGAAAACTGATATAGCAGAATATAGGAAGAAAAATAAATAGATTTGAGGTTGACTCAGTATCACTGTGTTTGGTACTTGTCATGATATCCAGTGGATACCTAACTTCCTGAGTTCCATTACAATGTTTCAGAGGATAACAACTATACACACATATATTCAATCTTTAACTGGGTATTATAAAAATAAATAAAATCAGAAAATTATGTAAATATGATATTCTTTATAAATGATTAAATAAACTTAACTTAAATGGTCCTGTTGAAGATGTGGCAAAATTTATTTTGGGATTTGCTGGGACAATAACAAAGTCAAATCCTGAGATTGCCCTTTTGCAGTGACAAGCCATTCTTCTCTGGTCATGCTGCATAAGCACCAGTAGCTAGTTGTAGCATCTTGTGTAGCTAACATATAGCAACTGATCATCAAATTCTTTTGGTGTGGTTCGAGAGTAGCTTATCATCACTGAAGCCGTTGGGGGTAAGCAAGTTAAGTTCAAGGTCGTGTTTTTGCATTACTTCTCCATGATGCCAAGAAATCTGGTGCTATGATTACAAGTGTCCTTTTTACAAGCTCTTGTGATGCCTCTGTTTTGTTTAATCGATCTTAGAGCTATATAATTTTCTGTATTCTTAGTTTGCTCTCATCTTGGCAGTTTTAAGACGAGATTTTAATAAGTTGTTGCCACTAAAGTAGTCAAATTAGAAAGGTTTTAATGAATTGGTGACGATTGCTATGTAAACTTGGAAAATTTATCAAATATTAAAAAGTATAACTAATAGAAACTATGCGATCAAGAAGTTCCGTCATAAGTTATAAATACACGGGTGACACAACATATTGTACATCACAAGGAATATTACACCGTGCAATAGAGTAAAGGTTGCTCACTTGCTATTGTTAAATTAAACTTAGGACATATTTATAAGAATTCTTTTCTTAAGGATTTTTAGAAAAAAAAAATTGCAAATCAATAAGTTTTTATAAATTAAAATCATTTTGTCCATGAATTTAAAACAACCAAAGAAGTTATGTAAAAGAATGAGTTTGTAGAAAGCGGAATCGAATCAATACATTTGAACAAAGTTAGATAAAATGAAAAATAAAAAGTCATCTCTTAAAGATTTTAAGTTTTCAAAATCCTAATTAGAAGTCAAAAGAATATGTTAAGCTATTGGGGAGTGTGAATTTTGAGCTCCATATATAATATATAATTTGAGTGTTGAAAATCGAAAAGGCTATGTATCAAAGATTTATGTCTTTTAGAAACTTTTATGAACTTGATGAATTAAGTTCTTGAGTTTTTTTTTATCATTTGTTATCCTTTTTATTGGTGATATTCTAGTTGATTTCAAGAATATAAAATGAATAAACAACGCTTAATCAATTATAAAAGTTTTTGGTTAGATAATGCGACATTTTTAGGCCCACAATTGGATCTAAATATAGGATAAATATTAGTTAGAAAAGGTAGAGGAAAATTTTAATAAATAAAAACATATGTTATCTTTATTATTATATGTAAGACCCTGAAAAATAACGTACGCTGGAGTACGCGTGGCAGCTGGAGAAGTGACACCTCAACGTGTACGTGGCAGCAGCAGGAAAAGCATTCCAAACAGCGGACGCCAGGTGTCACGCTGCATGGAGTTTGGAGTGGGGAACGCAGTGCAGTGCGTGTCACTTGGAGAGCACGACAGTTCACTAACGAATGCCAAGTGCCACTACTAAAGGAGTTTGGAAGCGTTAGTGGAATGCACGTGGCTGATGAGGATTGGACGTTCGTTCTCGACTGTGGAGCAAAAACTGGGTTTTTCAGAAAAACACTCCACTCTCCTCTGCATGCACTCTCTTTCCAAAAATCTGATCTTCCATCTTCCTCCCTCCTTCTCTCTAGAAACTTCCCTTCTCTCTACCAGAGCTCACCCTTTCTCTTCTTCGATCCCATTTCAGAAACCATAGAAGAACTTCCAGCGTCTCAAGCTTCACTTCGAACCGAACAAACCTGAGTTTTAAAACTGGTAAGTTTCCTTAGGCCTATCCGTCCGTTTTTCTGATACATGCAAACCCGCTTCGGTTGCATACTATTATCCCGTCTGAGTCTCTTTTGGCTTATTGAATGTTTGAAATTAGTTAAAGAAGAGTGGAACGTAAGGGGTAGAAGGGAACTTAGTTAGACGAAAAGTGTTTAGTACGTTCGTTCACAGATCCAGGTAAGGCAAGCTTATATGTTTAATTTATACCTGCATGTTGTATGATCTGATTTGGATGTATGAACATGTGATGTTTGAGCTGTTATGAACGATCACTGATATTGTATCTGTTTTCTGTTGGTTGAAATGCATGTTGATTTGAATACGTATGAAAGTTGTATGATTATAGTATAGTTGGATTGATTAATATGATGAAATCTGTATAGTATGAGAATTTATCTTGGATTTGAATTTACGAAGTAAGAATCACATGAGAAAGGTTAAGTTAAATTAGTTGAAAAATCTGGATATGATAATTTCCCTATGATAAATTACGTTCGTCATCGTACGGTCTTATACCGTTCGGTTTCCCTGAAAAAGACTTAGAGTAGAATTCTTTCATTTGGGAAGAATTCGGTTTGAGAACGAGTGTCCTTCATTGGATTACTATGTTTGAGCGTTCGGTTCAGCATAGAGTTGTCATACGCCTTAATTAAATAATACTGAATTAAAGAGCGCTCGGTCTTATACCGAACGTTCGTCCTAAAGAGCGCTCGGTCTTATACCAAGCATTCGTTCTAAATAGCGCTCGGCCTTATACCAAACGTTCGTCCTAAAGAGTGCTCGGTCTTATACCAAGCGTTCGTCCTAAATAGCGCTCGGCCTTATACCAAACGTTCGTCCTAAAGAGTGCTCGGTCTTATACCAAGCGTTCGTCCTAAAGAGCGATCGTCATATTGAATAACCACTTGGATAAAATAGCGTTCGTTCCAACATTTCAATATTCATCCTCTTACGTTCGTTCAAAACTGGCATCGGTCTTTCATATGCAAAAGTCTTCAAAGAAAATTCTATGTGTCATTGACCATCCTTGGTACATTAAATCTGGTCCAAGATCTATATTATGAAATTTTTCTAAGTATCATTATACCTTCAATAAGGTCAGTTCATTTAACTGACCAAACAGAGAGTCGTGCGTCCATCCAGTACTTTATTTGGACGTTCGTGCTAATTCTTCAAAGGACGGAACGTTCGTACTTTTATGCTCTTAAAGTTAAAGATGAAATTGATGATAAATCATAAGAAATTACAGTGTGAACACTATATGGAGTGATTCTACGATTATGAATTTGAACGAGCGTTCCATGGAGGAACGTCTCTTATATATATTTGAATATTAAATTTTGTAAAGTATGACTGTGGATAAGCTACGCCAGGCTTGGTCCATCCTGATATTCCGTGACACTCATCTTCACGTAGAGGGGAGTAGTTCATGTGTGGGAATGGCAGGAGGTCCTTAGTTCATAAGTTAACATGGTGACGTAAGAACGACTAACCTCGAGTGACAGCTGATTAGGTATATCCCGGCTACTACATCACTCGGTGTGCAGGACGCCTGTAGCTACACGGTTTCATACAGTCCGGACGGTCGTCTTAATATATATATATATATATATATATATATATATATATATATATATATATATATATATATATAATTTACATGATGTTATATGTTAAAACTATGTGATTGTGTGGAAGATATGTTCATTATGTGTTGATGTATATCTTAAATTAATAAGCTTACCCTTTCGTTTTCCTTGTGTTGTCCATTGTACCTGTACGTTCGTCCTGTCTTGCAATGATCATCCGTGTGGATGTGAGCAGAAGGCGAGGCCACTCTAGAGGACGTATTGAGGAAGAAAACTTAGTCGAAGTTGAAGTGAAATCAGAGCAGTAGGACGTCCGTCCTTTATAGTTTTTGTTATTGCTTTTGAAGTAGACGTTTGGTTATTTCTTTTTGTAAAACCGTTCGGCCTAGATCTGTACTGTTTAGTTTAATGCTTGATATTTCTGTATTAAAGTCGTTCGGCTTTGAACCTCGTTTCTATTAATGTAAAGACTGTCTTATTTTACTGTTAATGGTAATTAATTCTGAATTATGGTAATTACCATATTTTGGGATGTTACATTATACATATTTACTTAATATGAAAAAATTCTGTTACAATAAAAATTCTAATAATATTCAAAAACATCCTAAATTAATTTTTTATTTTAAATTTAAAACTAAATTACTAAGAAAGCTTTTGCAACATGCTCCATCTATTATATTTTTTATTTTTTGCTATTAATTAAAAATGCTTGAAAGTTATAAAATTAAGTGTCCAACTCGTTCATAACAGGTTGAAATAGTTGAAGTTCTCAAATTAATAAGTATCGTGTAGCCAAATAGTCTCAACAAATAAAAAGGAACAGACGACCTAGCATATTAAACACCAAAATACAAGCAAAGTAAATAAATGCAAAAGGTCATTGGGCTCAGCATGAACGAAGACCCAGAAAAAATAAAAAATCTCAATAGCGAAACACTTCTTAAGAGACATAAAAATCAAAGGTTAAGGGTAAGTATCAATTAGTGTAATGGATTGGATTGGATCGTGATTAAAATTTCACTAATCTTAGATTCATCTCAAAAGTTTAAATAAAAATTAAAACTAAGAAGTAAGTGATCATATTTATTTGAATTTAAAATTTTACTTTGATACAATTATCGAAACAGTTAAAAAGTAAAATTATTAATACGTGTTTTATGGAGTTTACTCAATCATACACCCAAATAACAATTCCAAATATGTTTACATAGTTGAAGGTACTAAAAGGTTTTGATAATAGATTTTAAAATTAAAGTCCATGAATAATGATGTGACAGATGCGTAGTATCCAAATGCTAAATGTATTTTCTCATAATAATAAAGCAATTCAAATTTCTTACGTGTAATCGATATTCTATCTCATAGTAGAATGAGGATTGTATCTATTCTTTTATAATCGATTTTATCACTGCAAAATCTAATATAAATTATTTTTTTCCTAGATTGCCGTGGACGTGAAATAAAAATGTGATTTTAATTAAGATAATTTAATCATTAGAACTTTCAAATCTAATTTAATTATTTTTACAATATTGCACTTTATGCACTATTTAAAAAATGCTACATACCAAAAATTTACTCATTTTCTCGTCTTTAAATTTCTCAAAATGAACTTAATGTTAATATATGTTTGATGGGATGGTAGATTGAGGAAAAATATAAGTAAAAGTATATTGTTTGGATTAAAAGAAATATTATGAGAAATGAAGGAAAAATTTATTATAGTTTGTGAGTGAGATGATATTAATAAATAGTTTTTTTAATAAAATTAATTAATTAAACATGTTTTTAAATTAATTATTATTAATATATTTAAAATTTATTATTTATAATAAAGAATAAATATTTCTTATGTCATACCTCATTAAACGCACTCAAAACCCCTCATGTCAGAATCATTAAAATGCACCCAAAACCCCTCTGAACGGACGTCAGGTGTCAAGCAACGAGGATTCGAAAATCAGAAAGTGGAATTCAGGTGTCAGCAGATGAGCGGACGTTTGTTTTAAACAAAAACTGATTTTCTGAAAAATCGCGTCACACTCTCTGCATGCACTCATCTTCTCCAAAACTCTGATCTTTCATTTCTCCTCCTTCTCTCTAAAAGTTCTCCCTCCTCTCTACCAAAACTCACATTTTCCCTTTTCCGATCACCGTTCAGGCAACCGTAGGAGCACTTCCGGCGTCCCAAGCTTCATTCTGAACCGAACAGTTTCGAGTTATGAATTGGTAAGTTTCGCGTCTTTAGCCGTTCGTTCTCGGGTACATGCAACTCAAGTCTGGTTGCACGTTGTCATCTTGCCTGAACCAATCCTGGTTTTCTGTTATTTGTTTTAGTTTGAAAAGTTGGTTGAGCGTTGAGGGTAGAAGAAAATTGTAGTCAGACAAACCATACTTTGCCTCTAGGACGATCGTTCACGCTAGAGGTAAGGGAAGCTTATTAATTTAATTTATATGATTATGTGTTGCATGAACGTTCGTGATTGATTGGATATGAAAAATGATTGTGCTATGTTATGATGTATGAAATGTATGAAATTTCTATGTTTGGATGGTATGAGATATGAAAAATTGATTATGGTATGAATGTATAAAGGTGTGAAACTATATGTTAAGAACTGAATTTGAATAATAATGATTCTGGTAAGAAATTCTCCTAAGAAGTGTACGTACGTTACTGAACGGTCCTTGACCGATCGGTTTTCTAGTGAATTTGGATTTGTAGTGGATTATTTCATTTGGGAAATCTTAGTTGAGGACGAGCGTCTACACTTCGAAATACTGTGCTTGAGCGTTCAGCCAAGCATAATTCTGTCTTGATATCCTGGTATAAATTTAAGTGTATATATATATATATATATATATATATGAAATTGTATATTTTAGTTATTCTTAAATACAACTCCAATAGTATCTTAGCATAATTATCAAGCCTCTTTTCTATAAGTTAGTAACACCTGGTCTTATACCAAGTGTTCTTCCTAATAAAGTGTTTGGTCTTACACCAGACACTCGTTCTATCTCCTTAAACAAAATTTTCTAATACTAGCGTTCGTTCAAACCACTAATGTTCGCTCCCTATAGTTTCAGTCTTTAATTGACATTCGTATTTCTAATACTAAATCTAAATAATCTAAGTCCTCATAAACGCTCGGTTTATTCATGGGAATTCCTCTACGTATTATTCTTTGAATCTCTTGGAGTGTCTGTGTCTATTGGCTTCAGCCTGGGCTTTAGTGCTGAGTATGGTTTTTTCTTTTTTTTAGATGCTCGGTTAAAGTTCTTAAGATCAATTCATCTAATTGACTCATTTTGCAAGTTACGTTCGTTCTATTCATTGGTGGTGATATTAGATTGTGCTTCGTTTCTTTCTCAAACCGATAGTAAACCTCTTGGTCTAAATTCATTATGGAATCGGAGGCCTCTCGGTCTCGCTCCAAATGTGTTCAGTCTCGTTCTGAGTCAGGTTGAACGTTCGGTAAATTGTCTCCGAACGGGTCTTTGTGTGAAAGGTTAAGTGAGATGATTATTAAAGAAAAATGAAGAAAATGAGATATGGAAAGGTTGTGGGTTTTTGGACGAGCGTTCCGGGGAGGAACGACTCATGCTTGAATATTGAAATTGGTAAAGTATGACTGTGAGCATGCTAAGCTGGCTGTTCATTCTGATGTTCCGTGGGTACTCGTCTTCACTTAGAGGAGGGTAGGTCATGTGTGGGAACGGCAGGAGGTCCTAGTCCTTAGGGGTACTTTGGACAGATAGGGCTAACCTCGAGTGGCAACTGTTGAGGGCATCCCAGTTACTACATCACCCGGGTGCACGAACGCCTGTGTAGCTACATAGATTTCATACAGTCCGGACAGTCAGTCTAGTAATTGGCTTTGTATGATTCGTATGATGAAATTTATCTTGTGTGTTGGATTGTTTGAAATGTAGGTGTATGTATGAATTAAATTACATAAGCTTACCCTGTGTTTTTTCTTGTGTTGTCTTGTCTTGTACGTTCGTCTTGTCGTTGCAATGATCATCTGTGTGGATGTGAGCATAAGGGGACGCGCTGTTAGAAGATACGCTGGAAGAAGAAAATTTGGTAGAAGTAGAAGTAAAAACCGAACAATAGGATGTTCAGTCAGTAGTTTAGTTTTCGTAGTAAGGTGGTTGTTCGATCACCTTCCCTTTTGTTTATATTAACTGTTCGGTAGTTCCTTTTATAAACCGTTCGGTCAGACTTGTATGTTGTATAGTTTAAAATTGTAACTCTTTCGTAAGGCCGTTCGGCCATACGCGTACGTTCTCTTAGTGTAAGACTGGACTGAAATATTATAAATTGTAATTATTTTATCATATAGTATATTGTATTTTTGGATGTTATCTTACATTATGTATAATTACATTTTTTAATTAATATGAAATAGTTTTCAAATGTAAATTATTATAAAAATAAAAATGTATTTTTTTTTCAATTTTCTTCTCGAGAATTCGCGAAGAAACGAGAATCTAATATTTTTTATTTTTAGCAATTGACTACATTGATTTTCTAACGCAATTCGTCATTCCTCATGTTTCCATAGTTAGAAACAAACACACTATGAAAATATATCTTCTTTTTATACATAAACTCTTTATTTTAAATTTCAATTAACTTTCAAGGAAAATGATACTTAGACAACAAATTTTGACAACATTTCGACACAGCACACGTGTCAGCGTTTGAGCGGCCCACGTTTTGATTGGAAAAAGCTGCTGCGTTCTGAGAAAGTCTGATGAAACCTGCTTCAACGCTGACGTGGCGAGGACGGGCACGGGCAGATTGGGGTGTGCGTTTCAAAAATTAAAATGACGTGGCAATGACAGAATTGGGGGCAGATTCAAATTTTAGGGTTGTTTCGAAAATTTGAGATTCAAATATTTGAGAGAGAGAAAACGGAGAACATTTGATGGAGCACCTTCTTTCCTTCTTTCCTTCTTCCTTTCGAACCAGCCACCACAGCTCTCGCCGGATACGCGCCGCCCGTAGACGTTGCGTTTTCGCTCCATCCAGTGCCGCCGGTGTCCGTCGTCCTTCACCCCAGCCACGCAGTTCCGTTGCGGGTCGCCGCAGCGCCAGTGTTGGCAGACGAACCGAAGACGGCATCGTCTTCCTCCGGCCCAGCCAACCAAGTTTGCGTTTTGAGTATCGATTCTCCACCCGCTTCCTTCCCTGTGCCGGACCCTTGCGGTGGCCGCCGGACTGCCGTCGGAGTGTCGCCGGACCAAAATAGTCCCACTTGGTCCCTTCCCTTCCCTTGATGATATTTTATGGACTTGCAAATCTCTTTTGCCAGTAAC
>NW_028274574.1:0-30545 GCF_029865625.1 Vigna umbellata
TTCAACAACTCCAACAACTCGGTGAAACTTTTATCGGTCCATCCATTCCTTGCTTTTAAACTAAACAACTTTAAAGTTGAAGACAAGCGTGTAAAGTTTGAGCATCCTGGGAACAACGGTTGCTCTGAATCATTAATAAGAGTATCATACAAATTAGCCCTTCCAAAATTATCTTCACCGACATCACGTATCATGTCCTCTAAATGGTCACTCATCCATTCTTCCACATAATTTGTTCCTCGTGACGTGGTAGGCTGCTCAAGTACTTCTCCATGCCAAGTCCAAACGGTATAAGTCCTCATTATGCCGTACATGAATAGATGGTCACGCACATTGCCTAAGTCTTGGCGTATTTGATTAAGACAACGCACACAAGGACAAAAATATGTCCCGTTGACAGACTTAGCATTTTGTTGAACGTATTGCAAGAACTGCGAAACACCCTTGTCATATTCTTCACTCATGCGACGTTCGTTCATCCATCTTCGATCCATACTATGTTCGTAAAATCATTAGTTCAAGTGTTTTAACTCTCACAAGGTTAGGCCCTACCCATTCAAAAAAATTAATTTTCATAATTTGCTCAGCCACATGCATTGAAGTGTACGTCATAAAATTGATACAATTTCGGCAGCATTTCGCATTGGTCTCCAAAATACACGAAATGAGAGTAGTCAACGATGACCACAATCAAATATGCATCCGGAGAACAACACAAGTACTGAACCGAAATTTCATCAATCTTATCCTTAAACTCCAATTGACATGGTATTGCAAATTATGAAAATTAATTTTTTCAAACTGTCCAATCGGACAATTCAAAATTTAACACAAACGATTAAAAGATTAATCGTTTGTCTTAAATTTCAAACGGGAACTAAGTGTCACTCAATGTATGGCAATAACTAATACACATTTTACACAATAACACATACATGCATACACAAAATTTAACAGTCAAAAACGTCTATACACTAATACACATTTCGCATTAATCGTTTAACACAATAACATAAGTCAAAAACGTCCATACACAAAATCCACATACATGCATACACAAAATTTTCAACCAACAAGCTAACCTGAAAAGTTGATTCCAAATGAGAAGGAGGGAAGTGGAGGACTAAACGGCCTAACTCGCAGTCCAAAAAGAGGTCAAGGAAGTCGTCCAAGAACACGCAAGAGTCTGCAAAAAAACGGACCCAAAACAATTTTTAATCGGTTCAAATCAAAGACATTTCATCACATAGCAATGTAATCCGATTAAATGTAATTTTAAACGGTCCAAAAGTGAGAAAACGCACCTGCAAATCAATGGCGCAGCAGCGTTCTGCGGAGGAAGACGATGAACAGTGGTTGCGCGTTTGCGGAGCAAGGTAACTGGTCACGTTTCGCGGGAGCAAAGGTTTTATAATCTTAGACGTCCGACACTCTGGGGGACGGACGTTTATAATAGTATAGACGTCCGTTTCGTCACTAATATGACGTCTTTGACGATTTAAAAATCATATTCGCGGGTGCTTTAAACGTCTGTCCTGGGTCACGGACGTCTATTGTACTGAACAACTGAACGTTTCAACTCCCAATTGCAGCCCATAAACGTCCGTCCTACGAGGGCACGGACGTCTATAATATTATAGACGTCCGTGCCCCCAGACTGGACGTGTAAACCCTAAACCTAAACCTGCAGAGAATTAAATACCCAACCACCCCTGTCAGTACATAAACGTCCGTCCTGGGAGGGCACGGACGTCTATAATATTATAGACGTCCGTGCCCTCCAGACTGGACGTGTAAGGACTGAAGACAATTAAATACCCAACAACCTGTCAGTACTTTAAACGTCCGTGATGCGGGGACGGACGTCTATAATGGCTGCCATGGTATTTGAAACGTTCAGCTTATAAACGTTCAGTTGTCAGCATATTAAATTCATATCATTATAAACGTCCGTCTCAACCTGGGACGGACGTTAAAAAAGCTACACACAGACGTCCGTCTCGGCCAGGAACGGACGTTCACAAGTGCACATGATTTTCACTGTTGAGCTTTTAAACGTCCGTCACCTAGGACGGACGTTCATAACACTATAAACGTCCGTCTCGGCCAGGGACGGACGTTCAAAAAGCATGTCTGTCAGTCCTCTGAACGTCCGTTCTGAGGACGGACGTTCGCGCACTCACAGGACGGACGTTCTTTGTTAATGAACATACTCGCCAAGCGCACGGACGTCCGCTCACCCAGGACGGACGTTCAGAGATTGACTCTGTCAGTCGTCTGAACGTCCGTTCTGAGGACGGACGTTCGCGAACTCACTGGACGGACGTTCTTTGTTAATGAACATGCTCGCCACGCGCACGGACGTCCGCTCACCTCAGGACGGACGTTCAGAGATTGAAAACGTACGCCTATAAAACGTCCGTCCGCATGTGACGGACGTCTATAATACTATAAACGTCCAGCTCGACCCAGGACGGACGTTCAAGGATTGACAACGGCAGCCTTTAAAACGTCCGTCCGCGTGTGACGGACGTCTATAATGTTTAAAACGTCCGTCTCGACCACGGACGGACGTCTAGAGGTCCACTTATTTACTATTATGCCACCGGTCACATATATACGTTGGGGATTCGTGGGACGGACGTCTATTGGGTGACGTGAAAAGCCGTTTCTGCACTAGTGCGTCCACTTCGTCCGCTTCGTCCACTTCGTCCACTTTGTCCACTTCGTCCACTTCGTCCACTTCGTCCACTTCGTCCACTTCGTCCACTTCGTCCACTTCGTCCACTTCGTCCACTTCGTCCACTTCGTCCACTTCGTCCACTTCGTCCACTTCGTCCACTTCGACCACTTCTTCAACTTCCTCCACTTCCTCCACTTCCTCCACTTCCTCCACTTCCTCCACTTCGTCCACTTCGTCAAGTTCATCCACTTCGTCAACGTCGTCCACTTCCTCCACTTCCTGCACTTCCTCCACTTCGTCCAGTTCGTCAACTTCGTCCACTTCGTAAACTTCGTCAACTTCGTCAACTTGGTCAACTTCGTCCACTTCCTGCACTTCCTCAACTTATTCAACTTCCTCCTCATTGTCAACTTCGTCCACTTCATCTACTTCGTTCACTTCGTCCACTTCGTTTACTTGGTCCACTTCGACCACTTCGTCAACTTCCTCCACTTCCTCCACTTCCTCCACTTCGTCCACTTCGTCGACTTCGTCCACTTCGTCAACTTCGTCCACTTCCTCCACTTGCTGAACTTCGTCCACTTCCTCCACTTCATCTACTTCGTCCACTTCCTCCACTTCCTCAACTCCCTCCACGTCTACCAATTCCTCCACTTCCTCCACTTCCTTAACTTCTTCCACTTCATCAACTTCCTCGACTTCGTCCACTTCGTCCACTTCCTCCACTTCCTCCACTTCGTCCACTTCGTTCACTTCCTCCACTTCGTCCACTTCGTCCACTTCGTCAACTTCCGCCACTTCCTCCACTTCCTCCACTTAGTCCAGTTCGTCCACTTTGTCCACTTCTTCCACTTCCTGAACTTCGTCCACTTCCTCCACTTCCTCACTTCGTCCACTTCCTCCACTTCGTCCACTTCGTCCACTTCGTCCACTTCCTCCACTTCCTCCACTTCGTCCACTTCCTCAACTTCGTCCACTTCTTCCACTTCCTCCACTTCGTCCACGTCTTCCACTTCATCAACTTCGTCCACTTCCTCCACTTCGTCAACTTCCTCCACTTCCTCAACTTCGTCCACTTCGTCCACTTCGTCAACTTTGTCAACTTCGTCCACTTCGTCAGCTTCGTCCACTTCGTCAACTTCGTCCACTTCCTCCACTTCCTCCACTTGCTGAACTTCGTCCACTTCCTCCACTTCGTCTACTTCGTCCACTTCCTCCACTTCGTCCACTTCGTTCACTTCGTCCACTTTGTCAACGTCGTCCACTTCGTCCACTTTGTCCACTTCGTCCACTTTCTCCATTTTCCCCACTTCTTCCACTTCGTCAACTTTGTCCACTTCGTCAACGTTGAACACTTCCTACACTTCGTCCACTTCGTCCACTTCATCCACTTTGTCAACGTCGTCCACTTCGTCCACTTCGTCAACTTCCTCGACGTCGTCTACTTCCTCCACTTCGTCCACTTCCTCCACTTTGTCCACTTCATCCACTTTCTTCATTTTCCCCACTTTGTCCACTTCGTCCACTTCGTCCACTTCGTCAACTTCTTCCACTTCGTCAACTTCCTCCACTTCCTCCACTTCCTCCACTTCGTCCACTTCGTCCACTTCGTCCACTTCGTGAAGTTCGTCCACTTCCTCAACTTCCTCCACTCCACTTCGTCCACTTCCTCCATTTCCTGCACTTTGTCCACTTGGTCCACCTCGTCCACTTCGTCCACTTCGTCCACTTCCTCCACTTTTTCCACTTCTTCCACTTCCTCCACTTCCTCCACTTCCTCCACTTCCTCCACTTCGTCCACTTCGTCCACTTCGTCCACTTCGTCCACTTCGTCACCTTCCTCCACTTCCTCCACTTAGTCCAGTTCGTCCACTTTGTCCACTTCGTCCACTTCTTCCACTTCCTGAACTTCGTCTAATTCGTCCACTTCGTCCACTTCTTCCACTTCGTCCACTTCGTCAACTTCGTCCACTTCCTCCGCTTCCTTCTTCGTCCACTTCGTCCACTTCCTCCACTTCCTCCAGTTCGTTCACTTCCTCCACTTTGTCCACTTCCACAACTTCGTCCACTTCCTCGACTTCCTCCACTTCCTCCACTTTGTCCGCGTCTTCCACTTCGTCAACTTCGTCCACTTCCTACACTTCGTCCACTTCCTCCACTTCCTTCACTTCCTCCACTTCCTCCACTTCGTCAACTTGCTCCACTTCCTCAACTTCGTCCACTTCCTCCACTTCGTCCACTTCATCCACTTCGTCCACTTCGTCCACTTCGTCAACTTCGTCCACTTCGTCAACTTCTTCCACTTCGTCAGCTTCCTCCACTTCCTCCACTTCCTCCACTTCGTAAACTTCGTCTACTTCGCCCACTTCGTCAACTTCGTCAAGTTCGTCCACTTCGTCAACTTCCTCCACTTCGTCCACTTCCTCCACTTCGACCACTTCGTCCACTTCGTCTTTTTCGTCCACTTCCTCCACTTCCTCCACTTCGTCCACTTCCTCCACTTCCTCCACTTCCTCCACTTTGTCCACTTCCTCCACTTCTTCCACTTCCTCCACTTCCTCCACTTCCTCCACTTCCTCCACTTCGTCAACTTCCTCCACTTACTCCACTTAGTCCAGTTCGCCCACTTCGTCCACCTCGTGCACTTCGTCCACTTCGTCAACTTCGTCCACTTCCTCCGCTTCCTCACTTCGTCCACTTCCTCCACTTCGT
The DNA here is from genome assembly GCF_029865625.1 of Vigna umbellata. Classification (NCBI taxonomy): domain Eukaryota; kingdom Viridiplantae; phylum Streptophyta; class Magnoliopsida; order Fabales; family Fabaceae; genus Vigna; species Vigna umbellata. The sequence continues at coordinate 5,396 of NW_028274574.1, forward strand.
CAACTTCATCCACATCGTCCACTTCGTCCACTTCGTGCACTACGTCCACTTCCTCCACTTCCTCCACTACCTCCACTTCGTCCACTTCGTCCACTTCGTTCACTTCCTCCACTTCGTCCACTTCGTCCACTTCGTCCACTACGTCCACTTCGTCAATTTTCGCCACTTCCTCCACTTCCTCCACTTCCTGAACTTCGTCCAATTCGTCCACTTCCTCCACTTCGTCCACTTCGTCCACTTCCTCCACTTCGTCCACTTCCTCAACTTCGTCCACTTCCTCCACTTCCTCCACTTCTTCCACTTCCTCCACTTCGTCCATGTCTTCCACTTCATCAACTTCGTCCACTTCCTCCACTTCCTCCACTGCCTCCACTTCCTTTACTTCCTCCACTTCGTCAACTTCCTCCACTTCCTCCACTTCGTCAACTTGCTCCACTTCCTCAATTTCGTCTACTTCGTCCACTTCCTCCAGTTCCTCCAATTCGTCCACTTCCTCCACTCCGTCCACTTCGTCCGCTTCGTCCACTTCGTCCACTTCGTCCACTTCGTCAACTTCGTCCACTTCGTCAACTTCTTCCACTTCGTCAGCTTCCTCCACTTCCTCCACTTCCTCCACTTCGTCAACTTCGTCTACTTCGCCCACTTCGTCAACTTCGTCAACTTCGTCACGTTCGTCCACTTCGTCAACTTCCTCCACTTCCTCCACTTCCTCCACTTCGACCACTTCGTCCACTTCGTCCTTTTCGTCCACTTCCTCCACTTCCTCCACTTTGTCCACTTTGTCCACTTCCTCCACTTCTTCCACTTCCTCCACTTCCTCCACTTCCTCCACTTCCTCCACTTCGTCAACTTCCTCCACTTACTCCACTTAGTCCAGTTCGCCCACTTCGTCCACTTCGTCCACTTCTTCCACTTCCTGAACTTCGTCCACTTCGTCAACTTCGTCCACTTCCTCCACTTCCTCACTTCCTCCACATCCTCCACTTCGTCCACTTCGTCCACATCGCCACTTCGTCCACTTCGTCCACATCGACCACTTCGTCTACTTCCTCCACTTCCTCCACTTCCTCCACTTCCTCCACTTCGTCCACTTCGTCCACTACGTCCACTTCGTCCACTACGTCCACTTCCTCCACTTCCTCTACTTAGTCCAGTTCGTCCACTTCGTCCACTTCTTCCACTTCCTGAACTTCGTCCACTTCGTCAAATTCGTCCACTTCCCCCACTTCCTCACTCCGTCCACTTCCTCCACTTCGTCCACTTCGTCCACTTCCTCCACTTCGTCCACTTCGTTCACTTCCTCCACTTCGTCCACTTCCTCAACTTCGTCCACTTCCTCCACTTCTTCCACTTCCTCCACTTCGTCCACGTCTTCCACTTCATCAACTTCGTCCACTTCCTCCACTTCCTTTACTTCCTCCACTTCGTCAACTTCCTCCACTTCCTCAACTTCGTCCACTTCGTCCACTTCATCAACTTTGTCAACTTCGTCCACTTCGTCAGCTTCGTCCACTTCGTCAACTTCGTCCACTTCCTCCACTTCCTCCACTTACTGAACTTTGTCCACTTCCTCCACTTCGTCTACTTCGTCCACTTCGTCCACTTTGTCAACGTCGTCCACTTTGTCCACTTCGTCCACTTCGTCCACTTCGTCCACTTCGTCAACTTCCTCCACTTCCTCAACTTCGTCCACTTCGTCAAGTTCGTCCACTCCCTCAACTTCCTCCACTCCACTTCGTCCACTTCCTCCATTTCCTCCACTTTGTCCACTTCGTCCACTTCGTCCACCTCGTCCACTTCGTCCACTTCCTCCACTTCCTCCACTTTGTCCACTTTTTCCACTTCTTCCACTTCCTCCACTTCCTCCACTTCCTCCACTTCCTCCACTTCGTCCACTTGGTCAACTTCCTCCACTTCCTCCACTTCCTCCACTTAGTCCAGTTCGTCCACTTCGTCCACTTCGTCCACTTCGTCCACTTCGTCCACTTCTTCCACTTCCTGAACTTCGTCTACTTCGTCCACTTCGTCCACTTCGTCAACTTCGTCTACTTCGTCCACTTCCTCCGCTTCCTTCTTCGTCCACTTCGTCCACTTCGTCCACTTCCTCCAGTTCGTTCACTTCCTCCACTTTGTCCACTTTCAGAACTTCGTCCACTTCCTCGACTTCCTCCACTTCCTCCACTTTGTCCGCGTCTTCCACTTCGTCAACTTCGTCCACTTCCTGCACTTCGTCCACTTCCTCCACTTCCTTCACTTCCTCCACTTCCTCCACTTCGTCAACTTGCTCCACTTCCTCAACTTCGTCCACTTCGTCCACTTCCTCCACTTCCTTCACTTCGTCCACTTCCTCCACTCCGTCCACTCCGTCCACCTCGTCCACTTCGTCAACTTCGTCCACTTCTCAACTTCTTCCACTTAGTCAGCTTCCTCCACTTCCTCCACTTCCTCCACTTCGTCAACTTCGTCCACTTCGCCCACTTCGTCAACTTCGTCAAGTTTGTCCACTTCGTCAACTTGCTCCACTTCCTCCACATCCTCCACTTCGACCACTTCGTCCACTTCGTCCTTTTCGTCCACTTCCTCCACTTCGTCCACTTCCTCCACTTCCTCCACTTTGTCCACTTTGTCCACTTCCTCCACTTCTTCCACTTCCTCCACTTCCTCCACTTCCTCCACTTCGTCAACTTCCTCCACTTACTCCACTTAGTCCAGTTCGCCCACTTCGTCCACTTCGTGCACTTCGTCCACTTCTTCGACTTCCTGAACTTCGTCCACTTCGTCAACTTCGTCCACTTCCTCCGCTTCCTCACTTCGTCCACTTCGTCCACTTCGTCCACTTCGTTCCCTTCCTCCAGTTCGTCCACTTCCTCAACTTCGTCTACTTCCTCCACTTCCTTCACTTCCTCCACTTCCTCACTTCGTCCACTTCCTCCACTTCGTCCAGTTCCTCCACTTCTTCCACTTCCTCCACTTCGTCCACGTCTTCCACTTCATCAACTTCGTCTACTTCCTCCACTTCCTCCACTTCCTCCACTTCCTTTACTTCCTCCACTTCGTCAACTTCCTCCACTTCCTCCACTTCGTCAACTTCCTCCACTTCCTCAACTTCGTCCACTTCCTCCACTTCGTCCACTTCCTCCACTCCGTCCACTTCGTCCGCTTCGTCCACTTCGTCCACTTCGTCAACTTTGTCCACTTCGTCAACTTCTTCCACTTCGTCAGCTTCCTCCACTTCCTCTACTTCGCCCACTTCGTCAACTTCGTTAAGTTCGTCCACTTCGTCAACTTCCTCCACTTCCTCCACTTCCTCCACTTCGACCACTTCGTCCACTTCGTCCTTTTCGTCCACTTCGTCCACTTCGTCCACTTCCTCCACTTCTTCCACTTCCTCCACTTCCTCCACTTCCTCCACTTCCTCCACTTCGTCCACTTCGTCAACTTCCTCCACTTACTCCACTTAGTCCAGTTCGCCCACTTCGTCCACTTCGTCCACTTCTTCCACTTCCTGAACTTCGTCCACTTCGTCAACTTCGTCCACTTCCTCCGCTTCCTCACATCGTCCACTTCCTCCACTTCGTCCACATCGTCCACTTCGTCCACTTCCTCCACTTCCTCCACTTCCTCCACTTCCTCCACTTCGTCCACTTCGTCCACTTCTTCCACTTCGTTCACTTCGTCCACTTCGTCCACTACGTCCACTTCGTCAACTTCCGCCACTTCCTCCACTTCCTCCACTTAGTCCAGTTCGTCCACTTCGTCCACTTCGTCCACTTCTTCCACTTCCTGAACTTCGTCCACTTCGTCAAATACGTCCACTTCCTCCACTTCCTCACTTCGTCCACTTCCTCCACTTCGTCCACTTCGTCCACTTCCTCCACTTCGTCCACTTCGTCCACTTCCTCCACTTCTTCCAGTTCCTCCACTTCGTCCACGTCTTCCACTTCATCAACTTCGTCCACTTCTTCCACTTCCTCCACTTCCTTTACTTCCTCCACTTCGTCAACTTCCTCCACTCCCTCAACTTCGTCCACTTCGTCCACTTCATCAAGTTAGTCAACTTCGTCCACTTCGTCAGCTTCGTCCACTTCGTCAACTTCGTCCACTTTGTCCACTTCCTCCACTTCGTCTACTTCCTCCACTTCGTCCACTTCGTCCACTTTGTCAACGTCGTCCACTTCGTCCACTTCGTCAACTTCCTCGACTTCGTCTACTTCCTCCACTTCGTCCACTTCCTCCACTTTGTCCACTTCGTCCACTTTCTCCATTTTCTCCACTTCTTCCACTTCGTCAACTTTGTCCACTTCGTCAACGTTGACCACTTACTCCACTTCGTCCACTTCGTCAACTTCTTCCACTTCGTCAACTTCCTCCACTTCCTCAACTTCGTCCACTTCGTCAAGTTCGTCCACTCCCTCAACTTCCTCCACTCCACTTCGTCCACTTCCTCCATTTCCTCCACTTTGTCCACTTCGTCCACCTCGTCCACTTCCTCCACTTCCTCCACTTCCTCTACTTCCTCCACTTCGACCACTTCGTCCACTTCGTCCTTTTCGTCCACTTCGTCCACTTCGTCCACTTCCTCCACATTTCCACTTTGTCCACTTACTCCACTTCTTCCACTTCCTCCACTTCCTCCACTTCCTCCACTTCGTCAACTTCCTCCACTTACTCCACTTAATCCAGTTCGCCCACTTCGTCCACTTCGTGCACTTCGTCCACTTCTTCGACTTCCTGAACTTCGTCCACTTCGTCAACTTCGTCCACTTCCTCCGCTTCCTCACTTCGTCCACTTCGTCCACTTCGTCCACTTCGTCCACTTCATCCACTTCGTTCACTTCCTCCAGTTCGTCCACTTCCTCAACTTCGTCTACTTCCTTGACTTCCTCCACTTCCTCCACTTCCTCCACTTCCTCCACTTCCTCCACTTCCTCCACTGCCTCCACTTCCTCCACTTCCTCCACTTCGTCAACTTCGTCCACTTCCTCAACTTCGTCCACTTCCTCCACTTCCTTCACTTCCTTCACTTCCTCCACTTCCTCCACTTCCTCAACTTCGTCCACTTCGTCCACTTCCTCCACTTCGTCCACTTCTTCAACTTCCTCCACTTCCTCCACTTCGTCCACTTCGTCCACTTCGTCCACTTTGTACACTTCGTCCACTTTGTCCACTTCCTGAACTTCGTCCACTTCCTGAACTTCGTCCACTTCGTCCACTTCCACCACTTCGTCCACTTCGTCCACTTCGTCCACTTCGTCCACTTCGTCGACTTCCTCCACTTCCTCCACTTCCTCCACTTCCTCCACTTTGTCCACTTCGTCCACTTCGTCAAGTTCATCCACTTCGTCAACGTCGTCCACTTCCTCCACTCCCTCTACTTCCTCCACTTCGTCCACTTCGTCAACTTCGTCCACTTCGTCCACCTCGTCAACTTCGTTAACTTCGTCAACTTGGTCAACTTCGACCACTTCGTCAACTTCCTCCACTTCCTCCACTTCCTCCACTTCCTCCACTTCGTCCACTTCGTCAACTTCTTCCACTTCGTCCACTTCCTCCACTTCCTCCACTTCCTGCACTTCCTCAACTTATTCAACTTCCTCCTCATTGTCAACTTCGTCCACTTCGTCCACTTCGTCGTCTTCGTCCACTTCGTCAAGTTCGTCCACTTTGTCAACTTCCTCCACTTCCTCCACTTCCTCCACTTCCTGGACTTTGTCCACTTCCTCCACTTCCTCCACTTCGTCCACTTCCTCAACTTCTTCCACTTCATCAATTTCCTCCACATCGTCCACTTCCTCCACTTCCTCCACTTCGTCCACTTCCTCCACTTCTTCCACTTCCTCCACTTCCTCCACTTCCTCCACTTCCTCCACTTCGTCCACTTCGTCAACTTCCTCCACTTACTCCACTTAGTCCAGTTCGCCCACTTCCTCCACTTTGTCCACTTCTTCCACTTCCTGAACTTCGTCCACTTCGTCCATTTCCTCCACTTCCTCCACTTCCTCCACTTCCTCCACTTCCTCCACTTTGTCTACTTCCTCCACTTCGTGCATTTCCTCCACTTCCTCCACTTTGTCCACTTCGTCCACTTCCTCCATTTCCTCCATTTCGTCCACTTCGTGAACTTCGACCACTTCGTCAACGTCGTCCACTTCCCCCACTTCCTCCACTTCCCCCACTTCCTCCACTTCGTCCACTTCGTCCACTTCGTCCACTTCCTCCTCTTCCTCCACTTCGTCAACTTCTTCCACTTCGCCAACTTCCTCCACTTCCTCCACTTCCTCCACTTCGTCCACTGCTCAACTTCGTCCACTTCATCCACTTCCTCAACTTCGTCCACTTCGTCCACTTCCTCCACTTGCTGAACTTCGTCCACTTCCTCCACTTCCTCCACTTCCTCCACTCCCTCCACGTCTGCCACTTCCTCCACTTCCTCCACTTCCTCAACTTCTTCCACTTCATCAACTTCCTCCACTTCGTCCACTTCGTCCACTTCGTCCACTTCCTCCACTTCGTCCACTTCGTCCACTTCGTCCACTTCGTTCACTTCCTCCACTTCGTTCACTTCCTCCACTTCCTCCACTTCCTCCACTTCCTCCACTTCCTCCACTTCCTCCTTTCCCTCCACGTCTGCCACTTCCTCCACTTCCTCAACTTCTTCCACTTCATCAACTTCCTCCACTTCGTCCACTTCCTCCACTTCCTCACTTCATCCACTTCGTCCACTTCGTCCACTTCCTCAACTTCGTCCACTTCCTCCACTTCCTCCACTTTGTCCACGTCTTCCACTTCGTCAACTTCGTCCACTTCCTCCACTTCCTCGACTTCCTTTACTTCCTCCACTTCGTCAATTCCTCCACTTCGTCAACTTCGTCCACTTCGTCAACTTTGTCAACTTCGTCCACTTCTTCAGCTTCGTCCACTTCGTCAACTTCGTCCACTTCGTCCACTTCCTCCACTTGCTAAACTTCGTCCAGTTGCTCCACTTTGTCTACTTCGTCCACTTCCTCCACTTCGTCCACTTCCTCCACTTCTTCCACTTCCTCCACTCCCTCCACGTCTGCCACTTCCTCCACTTCGTCAACTTCGTCCACTTTGTCCACTTCGTCCACTTCCTCGACTTCGTCTACTTTGTCCACTTCGTCAACTTCGTCCACTTCGTCAACTTTGTCAACTTCGTCCACTTCTTCAGCTTCGTCCACTTCGTCAACTTCCTGCACTTCGTCCACTTCGTCCACTTCGTCAACTTCCTTCACTTCGTCAACTTCCTCCACTTCGTCAACTTCCTCCTCTTCGTCAACTTCCTCCACTTCCTCCAATTCCTTCACTTCCTCCACTTCCTGCACTTCCTCTACTTCCTCCACTTCCTCCACTTCCTCCACTTCCTCCACCTCGTCAACTTCGTCCACTTCCTCCACTTCGTCCACTTTGTCCACTTCGTCAACTTCTTCCACTTCGTCAAGTTCCTCCACTTCCTCCACCTCCTCCACTTCCTCCACTTACTCCACTTGTCTACTTCGTCCATTTCGTCAACTTCCTCCATTTCCTGAACTTCGTCCACTTCGTCCACTTCGTCAACTTCTTCCACTTCGTCAACTTCCTCCACTTCCTCCACTTCCTTCACTTCCTCCACTTCCTCTACTTCCTCCACTTCCTCCACTTCCTCCACTTCGTCAACTTCCTCCACTTCGTCAACTTCCTCCACTTCGTCCACTTCGTCAACTTCCTTCACTTCGTCAACTTCCTCCACTTCGTCAACTTCCTGCTCTTCGTCAACTTCGTCCACTTCCTCCACTTCCTCCATTTCCTTTACTTCCTCCACTTCCTCTACTTCGTCCACTTCCTCCACTTCCTCCACTTCCTCCATTTCCTCCACCTCGTCCACTTCCTCCACTTCGTCCACTTTGTTCACTTCGTCAACTTCTTCCACTTCGTCAACTTCCTCCACTTCCTCCACCTCCTCCACTTCCTCCACTTACTCCACTTGTCTGCTTCGTCCATTCCGTCAACTTCCTCCATTTCCTGAACTTCGTCCACTTCGTCCGCTTCGTCAACTTCCTCCATTTCCTGAACTTCGTCCACTTCGTCCACTTCTTGAACTTCCTCAACTTCCTCCACTTCCTCCACTTCCGCCGCTTCCTCCAGTTCCTCAACTCCGTCCACTTCCTCAACTTTGTCCACTTCCTCCAATTGCTCCACTTCGTCCACTTACCCCACTTCGTTCACTTCGTCCACTTCTTGAACTCAATCCACTTCGTTAACTTCGTCAACTTCGTCCAGTTCGTCAACTTCCTTCACTTTTTCCACTTCCTCCCCTTCGTCCACTTCCTCCACTTCATCAACTTCGTCCACTTTCTCCACTTCGTCAACTTCATCCACTTCGTCCACTTTGTCCACTTCGTCAACTTCGTCAACTTCCTCAACTTCCTCCACTTCGTCAACTTCATCCACTTCGTCCACTCCGTCCATTTCCTCCACTTTCTGAACTTCGTCCACTTCGTCAACTTCGTCAACTTGGTCAACTTCCTCCACTTCGTCCAGTTCCTTCACTTCCTCGACTTCCTTCACTTCGTTCACTTCCACCACTCGTCTTCGTCCACTTCGTCCACTTCGTCCACTTCCTCCACTTCCTCCACTTCCTCCACTTCTTCCACTTCCTCCACTTCCTCTAGTTCGCCCACTTCCTCCACATCGTCCACTTCGTCAACGTCGTCCACTTCCTCGACTTCCCCTACTTCCTCCACTTCGTCAACTTCGTCCACTTCATCAACTTCGTCAACTTGGTCAACTTGGGCAACTTCGTCCACTTCGTCCACTTCCTTCACTTCATCCACTTCCTCCACTTCCTCCACTTCCTCCACTTATTCAACTTCCTCCTCTTTGTCAACTTCGTCCACTTCCTCCACTTCGTTTACTTCGTCCACTTTGTCCACTTGGTCCACTCCGACCACTTCGTCAACTTCCTCCACTTTGTCCACTTCCTCCACTTCATCCACTTCCAGAACTTCGTCCACTTTGTCCACGTCGTCGACTTCGTCCACTTCCTCCACTACCTCCACTTCGTCAACTTCCTCCACTTCGTCCACTTCGTCCACTTCGTCCACTTCGTCCACTCCTTTAACTTTGTCCACTTCGTCAACTTCGACCACTTCCTCCACTTCCTCCACTTCCTTTAGTTCCTCCACTTCGTCCACTTCGTCCAATTCCTCAACTTCTTCCACTTCGTCCACTTCCTCGACTTCATCAACTTCGCCCACTTCGTCCACTGCGTCCACTTCGTCAACTTCTTCCACTTCGTCAACTTCCTCCACTTCCTCCACTTCCTTCACTTCCTCCACTTCCTCCACTTCCTCTACTTCCTCCACTTCCTCCACTTCCTCCACTTCGTCAACTTCCTCCACTTCGTCAACTTCCTCCACTTCGTCCACTTCGTCAACTTCCTTCACTTCGTCAACTTCCTCCACTTCGTCAACTTCCTCCTCTTCGTCAACTTCCTCCACTTCCTCCAATTCCTTCACTTCCTCCACTTCCTGCACTTCCTCTACTTCCTCCACTTCCTCCACTTCCTCCACTTCCTCCACCTCGTCAACTTCGTCCACTTCCTCCACTTCGTCCACTTTGTCCACTTCGTCAACTTCTTCCACTTCGTCAAGTTCCTCCACTTCCTCCACCTCCTCCACTTCCTCCACTTACTCCACTTGTCTACTTCGTCCATTTCGTCAACTTCCTCCATTTCCTGAACTTCGTCCACTTCGTCCACTTCGTCCACTTCGTCAACTTCTTCCACTTCGTCAACTTCCTCCACTTCCTCCACTTCCTTCACTTCCTCCACTTCCTCTACTTCCTCCACTTCCTCCACTTCCTCCACTTCGTCAACTTCCTCCACTTCGTCAACTTCCTCCACTTCGTCAACTTCGTCCACTTCGTCAACTTTGTCAACTTCGTCAACTTCCTGCTCTTCGTCAACTTCGTCCACTTCCTCCACTTCCTCCATTTCCTTTACTTCCTCCACTTCCTGTACTTCGTCCACTTCCTCCACTTCCTCCATTTCCTCCACCCCGTCCACTTCCTCCACTTCGTCCACTTTGTTCACTTCGTCAACTTCTTCCACTTCGTCAACTTCCTCCACTTCCTGCACCTCCTCCACTTCCTCCACTTACTCCACTTGTCTGCTTCGTCCATTCCGTCAACTTCCTCCATTTCCTGAACTTCGTCCACTTCGTCCCCTTCGTCAACTTCCTCCATTTCCTGAACTTCGTCCACTTCGTCCACTTCTTGAACTTCCTCAACTTCCTCCACTTCCTCCACTTCCGCCGCTTCCTCCAGTTCCTCAACTCCGTCCACTTCCTCAACTTTGTCCACTTCCTCCAATTGCTCCACTTCGTCCACTTCCCCCACTTCGTTCACTTCGTCCACTTCTTGAACTCAATCCACTTCGTTAACTTCGTCAACTTCGTCCAGTTCGTCAACTTCCTTCACTTTCTCCACTTCCTCCCCTTCGTCCACTTCCTCCACTTCATCAACTTCGTCCACTTTCTCCACTTCGTCAACTTCATCCACTTCGTCCACTTTGTCCACTTCGTCAACTTCGTCAACTTCCTCAACTTCCTCCACTTCGTCAACTTCCTCCACTTCGTTAACTTCCTCCACTTCTTCATCTTCGTCGACTTCGTCCACTTCGTCAACTTCTTCCACTTCAACAACTTCCTCCACTTCCTCCACCTCCTCCATTTCCTCCACTTCGTCCACTTCATCCACTTCGTCCATTTCGTCCACTCCGTCCATTTCCTCCACTTTCTGAACTTCGTCCACTTCGTCAACTTCGTCAACTTGGTCAACTTCCTCCACTTCGTCCAGTTCCTTCACTTCCTCGACTTCCTTCACTTCGTTCACTTCCACCACTCGTCTTCGTCCACTTCGTCCACTTCGTCCACTTCCTCCACTTCCTCCACTTCCTCCACTTCCTCCACTTCTTCCACTTCCTCCACTTCCTCTAGTTCGCCCACTTCTTCCACATCGTCCACTTCGTCAACGTCGTCCACTTCCTCGACTTCCCCTACTTCCTCCACTTCGTCAACTTCGTCCACTTCATCAACTTCGTCAACTTGGTCAACTTGGGCAACTTCGTCCACTTCGTCCACTTCCTTCACTTCATCCACTTCCTCCACTTCCTCCACTTCCTCCACTTATTCAACTTCCTCCTCTTTGTCAACTTCGTCCACTTCCTCCACTTCGTTCACTTCGTCCACTTTGTCCACTTGGTCCACTCCGACCACTTCGTCAACTTCCTCCACTTTGTCCACTTCCTCCACTTCATCCACTTCCAGAACTTCGTCCACTTTGTCCACGTCGTCGACTTCGTCCACTTCCTCCACTACCTCCACTTCGTCCACTTCCTCCACTTCCTCCACTTTGTCTACTTCCTCCACTTCATCCATTTCCTACACTTCCTCCCCTTCGTCAACATCGTCAACTTCGACCACTTCGTCAACTTGCTCCACTTGCTCCACTTGCTCCACTTCCTCCACTACGTCAACTTCCTCCACTTCGTCCACTTCGTCAACTTCCTTCACTTCGTCAACTTCCTCCACTTCGTCAACTTCCTCCTCTTCGTCAACTTCCTCCACTTCCTCCAATTCCTTCACTTCCTCCACTTCCTGCACTTCCTCTACTTCCTCCACTTCCTCCACTTCCTGCACTTCCTCCACCTCGTCAACTTCGTCCACTTCCTCCACTTCGTCCACTTTGTCCACTTCGTCAACTTCTTCCACTTCGTCAACTTCCTCCACTTCCTCCACCTCCTCCACTTCCTCCACTTACTCCACTTGTCTACTTCGTCCATTTCGTCAACTTCCTCCATTTCCTGAACTTCGTCCACTTCGTCCACTTCGTCAACTTCTTCCACTTCGTCAACTTCCTCCACTTCCTCCACTTCCTTCACTTCCTCCACTTCCTCTACTTCCTCCACTTCCTCCACTTCGTCCACTTCGTCAACTTCCTCCACTTCGTCAACTTCCTCCACTTCGTCCACTTCGTCCACTTCGTCAACTTCCTTCACTTCGTCAACTTCCTCCACTTCGTCAACTTCCTGCTCTTCGTCAACTTCGTCCACTTCCTCCACTTCCTCCATTTCCTTTACTTCCTCCACTTCCTCTACTTCGTCCACTTCCTCCACTTCCTCCACTTCCTCCATTTCCTCCACCTCGTCAACTTCGTCCACTTCCTCAACTTCGTCCACTTTGTTCACTTCGTCAACTTCTTCCACTTCGTCAACTTCCTCCACTTCCTCCACCTACTCCACTTCCTCCACTTACTCCACTTGTCTGCTTCGTCCATTCCGTCAACTTCCTCCATTTCCTGAACTTCGTCCACTTCGTCCACTTCGTCAACTTCCTCCATTTCCTGAACTTCGTCCACTTCGTCCACTTCTTCAACTTCCTCAACTTCCTCCACTTCCTCCACTTCCGCCGCTTCCTCTAGTTCCTCAACTTCGTCCACTTCCTCAACTTTGTCCACTTCCTCCAATTGCTCCACTTCGTCCACTTCCCCCACTTCGTTCACTTCGTCCACTTCTTGAACTCAATCCACTTCGTTAACTTCGTCAACTTCGTCCAGTTCGTCAACTTCCTTCACTTTCTCCACTTCCTCCCCTTCGTCCACTTCGTCCACTTCATCAACTTCGTCCACTTTCTCCACTTCGTCAACTTCATCCACTTCATCCACTTTGTCCACTTCGTCAACTTCCTCAACTTCCTCAACTTCCTCCACTTCGTCAACTTCCTCCACTTCGTTAACTTCCTCCACTTCTTCATCTTCGTCGACTTCGTCCACTTCGTCAACTTCTTCCACTTCAACAACTTCCTCCACTTCCTCCACCTCCTCCATTTCCTCCACTTCGTCCACTTCATCCACTTCATCCACTTCGTCCATTTCGTCCACTCCGTCCATTTCCTCCACTTTCTGAACTTCGTCCACTTCGTCAACTTCGTCAACTTGGTGAACTTCCTCCACTTCGTCCAGTTCCTTCACTTCCTCGACTTCCTTCACTTCGTTCACTTCCACCACTCGTCTTCGTCCACTTCGTCCACTTCATCCACTTCATCCACTTCGTCCATTTCGTCCACTCCGTCCATTTCCTCCACTTTCTGAACTTCGTCCACTTCGTCAACTTCGTCAACTTGGTGAACTTCCTCCACTTCGTCCAGTTCCTTCACTTCCTCGACTTCCTTCACTTCGTTCACTTCCACCACTCGTCTTCGTCCACTTCGTCCACTTCGTCCACTTCCTCCACTTCCTCCACTTCCTCCACTTCCTCCACTTCTTCCACTTCCTCCACTTCCACCAGTTCGCCCACTTCCTCCACATCGTCCACTTCGTCAACGTCGTCCACTTCCTCGACTTCCCCTACTTCCTCCACTTCGTCAACTTCGTCCACTTCATCAACTTCGTCAACTTGGTCAACTTGGGCAACTTCGTCCACTTCGTCCACTTCCTTCACTTCATCCACTTCCTCCACTTCCTCCACTTCCTCCACTTATTCAACTTCCTCCTCTTTGTCAACTTCGTCAACTTCCTCCACTTCGTTCACTTCGTCCACTTTGTCCACTTGGTCCACTCCGACCACTTCGTCAACTTCCTCCACTTTGTCCACTTCCTCCACTTCATCCACTTCCAGAACTTCGTCCACTTTGTCCACGTCGTCGCCTTCGTCCACTTCCTCCACTTCATCCATTTCCTACACTTCCTCCCTTTCCTCCACTTCGTCCACTTCGTCAACATCGTCAACTTCGACCACTTCGTCAACTTGCTCCACTTGCTCCACTTCCTCCACTTCGTCAACTTCCTCCACTTCGTCCACTTCGTCCACTTCGTCAACTTCCTTCACTTCGTCAACTTCCTCCACTTCGTCAACTTCCTCCTCTTCGTCAACTTCCTCCACTTCCTCCAATTCCTTCACTTCCTCCACTTCCTGCACTTCCTCTACTTCCTCCACTTCCTCCACTTCCTCCACTTCCTCCACCTCGTCAACTTCGTCCACTTCCTCCACTTCGTCCACTTTGTCCACTTCGTCAACTTCTTCCACTTTGTCAACTTCCTCCACTTCCTCCACCTCCTCCACTTCCTCCACTTACTCCACTTGTCTACTTCGTCCATTTCGTCAACTTCCTCCATTTCCTGAACTTCGTCCACTTCGTCCACTTCGTCAACTTCTTCCACTTCGTCAACTTCCTCCACTTCCTCCACTTCCTTCACTTCCTCCACTTCCTCTACTTCCTCCACTTCCTCCACTTCCTCAACTTCGTCAACTTCCTCCACTTCGTCAACTTCCTCCACTTCGTCCACTTCGTCAACTTCCTTCACTTCGTCAACTTCCTCCACTTCGTCAACTTCCTGCTCTTCGTCAACTTCGTCCACTTCCTCCACTTCCTCCATTTCCTTTACTTCCTCCACTTCCTCTACTTCGTCCACTTCCTCCACTTCCTCCACTTCCTCCATTTCCTCCACCTCGTCAACTTCGTCCACTTCCTCCACTTCGTCCACTTTGTTCACTTCGTCAACTTCTTCCACTTCGTCAACTTCCTCCACTTCCTCCACCTCCTCCACTTCCTCCACTTACTCCACTTGTCTGCTTCGTCCATTCCGTCAACTTCCTCCATTTCCTGAACTTCGTCCGCTTCGTCCACTTCGTCAACTTCCTCCATTTCCTGAACTTCGTCCACTTCGTCCACTTCTTCAACTTCCTCAACTTCCTCCACTTCCTCCACTTCCGCCGCTTCCTCCAGTTCCTCAACTTCGTCCACTTCCTCAACTTTGTCCACTTCCTCCAATTGCTCCACTTCGTCCACTTCCCCCACTTCGTTCACTTCGTCCACTTCTTGAACTCAATCCACTTCGTTAACTTCGTCAACTTCGTCCAGTTCGTCAACTTCCTTCACTTTCTCCACTTCCTCCCCTTCGTCCACTTCCTCCACTTCATCAACTTCGTCCACTTTCTCCACTTCGTCAACTTCATCCACTTCGTCCACTTTGTCCACTTCGTCAACTTCCTCAACTTCCTCAACTTCCTCCACTTCGTCAACTTCCTCCACTTCTTCATCTTCGTCGACTTCGTCCACTTCGTCCACTTCGTCAACTTCTTCCACTTCAACAACTTCCTCCACTTCCTCCACCTCCTCCATTTCCTCCACTTCGTCCACTTCATCCACTTCATCCACTTCATCCACTTCGTCCATTTCGTCCACTCCGTCCATTTCCTCCACTTTCTGAACTTCGTCCACTTCGTCAACTTCGTCAACTTGGTCAACTTCCTCCACTTCGTCCAGTTCCTTCACTTCCTCGACTTCCTTCACTTCGTTCACTTCCACCACTTCCTCCAGTTCGCCCACTTCCTCCACATCGTCCACTTCGTCAACGTCGTCCACTTCCTCGACTTCCCCTACTTCCTCCACTTCGTCAACTTCGTCCACTTCATCAACTTCGTCAACTTGGTCAACTTCGTCCACTTCGTCCACTTCCTTCACTTCATCCACTTCCTCCACTTCCTCCACTTCCTCCACTTATTCAACTTCCTCCACTTTGTCAACTTCGTCCACTTCCTCCACTTCGTTCACTTCGTCCACTTTGTCCACTTGGTCTACTCCGACCACTTCGTCAACTTCCTCCACTTCCTCCACTTCATCCACTTCCGGAACTTCGTCCACTTTGTCCACGTCGTCGACTTCGTCCACTTCCTCCACTTCCTCCACTTCCTCCACTTCCTCCACTTTGTCTACTTCCTCCACTTCATCCATTTCCTACACTTCGTCCACTTCGTCAACATCGTCAACTTCGACCACTTCGTCAACTTGCTCCACTTCCTCCACTTCCTCCAATTCGTCCACTTCCTCCACATCCCCCACTTCGTCCACTTCCTCCACTTCCTCCACTTCCTCCACTTCGTCAACATCGTCAACTTCGACCACTTCGTCAACGTCGTCCACTTGCTCCACTTGCTCCACTTCCTCCAATTCGTCCACTTCCTCCACATCCCCCACTTCCTCCACTTCCTCCACTTCGTCCACTTCCTCCACTTCCTCCACTTCGTCAAATTCTTCCACTTTGTCAACTTCCTCCACTTGCTCCACTTGCTCCACTTCGTCCACTTCGTCGACTTCGTTCACTACATCAACTTCGTCCACTTCGTCCACTTTTTCCACTTCCTTCGTTTCGTCCACTTCCTCCACTTCCTTGACGTTGTCCACTTCGTCCACTTCCTCAACTTCTTCCACTTCATCAACTTCCTCCACTTCCTCCACTTCCTCCACGTCCTCCACTTTGTCCACTTCGTCCACTTCGTCCACTTCGTCCACTACGTCCACTTCGTCCACTTCGTCCACTTCGTCAACTTCGTCCACTTCCTCCACTTCGTCTACTTCCTCTACTTCCTCCACTTCCTCCACTTCCTCCACTTCCTCCACTTCCCCCACTTCGTCCACTTCGTCCACTTCGTCCACTTCCTCCACTTCCTGCACTTTGTCCACTTCGTCCACTTCCCCCATTTTCTCCACTTCGTCCACTTCGTCAACTTTGTCCACTTCGTCAACGTTGAGCACTTCCTCCACTTCGTCCACTTCCACCACTTCCTCCACTTCGTCCACTTCGTCCACTTCCTCCACTTCGTCAACTTCTTCCACTTCGTCAACTTCCTCCACTTCCTCCACTTCCTCCACTTCCTCAACTTCGTCCACTTCGTCAAGTTCGTCCACTTCCTCGACTTCCTTCACTTCATCCAGTTCCTCCATTTCCTTCACATCCTCTACTTGCTCCACTTCGTCCACTTCCTCCACTTCCTTCATTTCGTTCACTTCGTCAACTTCTTCCACTTCGTCAACTTCCTCCACCTCGACCACTTCCTCCACTTCCTGAACTTCGTCCACTTCGTCCACTTCCTCCACTTCCTCCACTTCCTCCACTTCCTTCTTTTCCTCCACTTCCTCCACTTCGTCAACTTCCTGCACTTCCTCAGCGTCGTCCTCTTCGTCAAGTTTGTCCACTTCGTCAACTTCCTCGACTTCGTTCACTTCCTCCACTTCGTCCGCTTCATCCAGTTTGTCCACTTCGTCCACTTCCTCCACTTACTTCACTTCTTCCACTTCCTCCACTTCGTCAACTTCGGCCACTTCGTCAACATCGTCCACTTCGTCCACTTGCTCCACTTCGTCAACTTCCTCGAGTTTTTCAACGTCGTCCACTTCCTCCACTTCCTCCCCTTCCTTCACTTCCTCTACTTCGTCCACTTCCTCCACTTCGTCAACTTCGTCCACTTCATCCACTTTGTCAACTTCTTCAACTTTGACAATTTCCTCCACTTCCTCCAGTTCCTCCACTTCCTCCACTTCCTCCATTTCGTCCACATCGTCAATTTCGTGCACTTCATCCACTTCGTCCACTTCTTCCACTTCGTCAACTTCTTCCACTTCGTCAACTTCCTCCACTTCCTCCATTTCCTCCACTTCGTCCACTTCGTCCACTTCGTCAACTTCGTCAACTTCCTCCACTTCTTCCACTTCCTCCATTTCGTCCACTTCCTCCACTTTCTTCACTTCCTCCACATCCTCCACTTCCTCCACTTCATCCACTTCCTCCACTTCGTCGACTTCCTCCACTTCGTCGACTTCGTTCACTTCACCAACTTCGTCCACTTCGTCAACTTTTTCCACTTCCTTCGTTTCGTCCACTTCCTCCACTTCCTTGACGTTGTCCACTTCCTCCACTTCGTCCACTTCGTCCATTTCCTCAACTTTTTCCACTTCAACAACTTCCTCCACTTACTCCACTTCGTCCACTTCGTCCACTTCGTCCACTTCGTCAACTTCGCCCACTTCCTCCACTTCGTCAGCTTCGTCAACTTCCTCCACTTCCTCCACTTCCTCCACTTCGTCCATTTCTTCCACTTCCTCCACTTCCTCCACTTCCTCCACTTCGTCAACTTCCTCCACTTCCTCAACTTCCTCCACTTCGTCAACTTCGTCCACTTTGTCAACGTCGTCCACTTAGTCGACTTCCTCCTCTTGCTCCACTTCCTTCCCTTCCTCTACTTCGTCCACTTCCTCCACTTCGTCAACTTCGTCCACTTCGTCAACGTCGTCCACTTCGTCCACTTCCTCCACTTCCTCCACTTCGTCTACTTCCTCCACTTCGTCCACTTCCTCCACTTCCTCCACTTCCTCCACTTTGTCCACTTCGTCCACTTCCTCCATTTTCTCCACTTCGTCCACTTCGTCATCTTCATCCACTTCGTCAACGTTGACCAGTTCCTCCACTTCGTCCACTTCCTCCACTTCGTCCACTTCGTCGACTTCGTGAACTTCTTCCACTTCGTCATCTTCCTCCACTTCCTCCACTTCCTCAACTTCGTCAACTTCGTCATGTTCGTCCACTTCGTCAACTTCCTCGACTTCCTTCACTTCATCCAATTCCTCCATTTCCTTCACATCCTCTACTTGCTCCACTTCGTCCACTTCCTCCACTTCCTCCACTTCCTCCACTTCGTTCACTTCGTCCACTTCGTCAACTTCTTCCACTTCGTCAACTTCCTCCACTTCATCCACTTCCTCCACTTCCTGAACTTCGTCCACTTCCTCCATTTCCTCCACTTCTTCCACTTCGTCCACTTCCTCTACTTCCTTCATTTCCTCCACTTCCTCCACTTCCTTCTTTTCCTCCACTTCCTCCACTTCCTCAGCTTCGTCCACTTCGTCAAGTTTGTCCACTTCGTCAACTTCCTCGACTTCCGTCACTTTCTCCACTTCCTTCACTTCGTCCACTTCATCCACTTCATCCACTTTGTCCACTTCGTCCACTTCCTCCACTTACTTCACTTCCTCCACTTCGTCAACTTCCTCCACTTCCTCAACTTCGTCCACTTCCTCCACTTCCTCCACTTCCTCCACTTCCTCCAGTTCCTCAACTTCGGCCAGTTCGTCAACGTCGTCCACTTCATCCACGTCATCCACTTCGTCCACTTCGTCCACTTCGTCCACTTCGTCAACTTCTTCCACTTCGTCAACTTCCTCCACTTCCTCCATTTCCTCCACTTCGTCCACTTCGTCCACTTCGTCAACTTCTTCCACTTCGTCAACTTCCTCCACTTCCTCCACTTCCTCCACTTCCTCCACTTCCTCCACTTCCTCAACTTCGTCAACTTCGTCATGTTCGTCCACTTCGTCAACTTCCTCGACTTCCTTCACTTCATCCAATTCCTCCATTTCCTTCACATCCTCTACTTGCTCCACTTCGTCCACTTCGTCCACTTCGTCCACTTCCTCCACTTCCTCCACTTCCTCCACTTCGTTCAATTCGTCCACTTCGTGAACTTCTTCCACTTCGTCAACTTCCTCCACTTCATCCACTTCCTCCACTTCATGAACTTCGTCCACTTCCTCCACTTCGTCCACTTCTTCCACTTCGTCCACTTCCTCTACTTCCTTCATTTCCTCCACTTCCTCCACTTCCTTCTTTTCCTCCACTTCCTCCACTTCCTCAGCTTCGTCCACTTCGTCAAGTTTGTCCACTTCGTCAACTTCCTCGACTTCCGTCACTTTCTCCACTTCCTTCACTTCGTCCACTTCATCCACTTCATCCACTTTGTCCACTTCGTCCACTTCCTCCACTTACTTCACTTCCTCCACTTCTTCAACTTCCTCCACTTCCTCAACTTCGTCCACTTCCTCCACTTCCTCCACTTCCTCCACTTCCTCCAGTTCCTCAACTTCGGCCAGTTCGTCAACGTCGTCCACTTCATCCACGTCATCCACTTCGTCCACTTCGTCCACTTCGTCCACTTCGTCAACTTCTTCCACTTCGTCAACTTCCTCCACTTCCTCCATTTCCTCCACTTCGTCCACTTCGTCCACTTCGTCAACTTCTTCCACTTCGTCAACTTCCTCCACTTCCTCCACTTCCTCCACTTCCTCCACTTCCTCCACTTCCTGAACTTCGTCCACTTCGTCAAGTTCGTCCACTTCCTCCACTTCCTTCACTTCATCCAGTTCCTCCATTTCCTTCACATCCTCTACTTGCTCCACTTCCTCCACTTCCTCCACTTCCTCCACTTCCTTCATTTCGTTCACTTCGTCCACTTCCTCAACTTCTTCCACTTCGTCAACTTCCTCCACTTCGTCCACTTCCTACAGTTCCTGAACTTCGTCCACTTCCTCCACTTCCTCCACTTCCTCCACTTCATTCTTTTCCTCCACTTCCTCCACTTCGTCAACTTCCTCCACTTCCTCAGCGTCGTCCTCTTCGTCAAGTTTGTCCACTTCGTCAACTTCCTCGACTTCCTTCACTTACTTCACTTCCTCCACTTCCTCCACTTCGTCAACTTCGGCCGCTTCGTCAACGTCGTCCACTTCCTCCACTTGCTCCACTTCGTCAACTTCCTCGAGTTTTTCAACGTCGTCCACTTCGTCCACTTCCTCCCCTTCCTTCACTTCCTCTACTTCGTCCACTTCCTCCACTTCGTCAACTTCGTCCACTTCATCCACTTTGTCAACTTCTTCAAGTTTGACAATTTCCTCCACTTCCTCCAGTTCCTCCACTTCCTCCACTTCCTCCACTTCCTCCATTTCGTCCACTTCGTCAATTTCGTGCACTTCGTCAACTTCCTCCACTTCCTCCATTTCCTCCACTTCGTCCACTTCGTCCACTTCTTCCACTTCCTCCATTTCGTCCACTTCCTCCACTTTCTTCACTTCCTCCACTGCCTCCACTTCCTCCACTTCATCCACTTCCTCCACTTCGTCGACTTCGTTCACTTCATCAACTTCCTCCACTTCGTCAACTTTTTCCAATTCCTTCGTTTCGTCCACTTCCTCCACTTCCTTGACGTTGTCCACTTCCTCCACTTCGTCCACTTCGTCCATTTCCTCAACTTCTTCCACTTCATCAACTTCCTCCACTTCGTCCACTTCGTCCACTTCGTCCACTTCATCCACTTCGTCCACTTCGTCAACTTCGCCCACTTCCTCCACTTCGTCAGCTTCGTCAACTTCGTCAACTTCCTCCACTTCCTCCACTTCGTCCCCTTCTTCCACTTCCTCCACTTCCTCCACTTCGTCAACTTCCTCCACTTCCTCAACTTACTCCACTTCGTCATCTTCCTCCACTTTGTCAACGTCGTCCACTTAGTCGACTTCCTCCTCTTGCTCCACTTCCTTCCCTTCCTCCACTTCGTCCACTTCCTCCACTTCCTCCACTTCATCCACTTCCTCCACTTCCTCCACTTCGTCCACTTCCTCCATTTCCTCCACTTCCTCCACTACCTCAACTTCGTCAACTTCGTCCACTTCGTCAACGTCGTCCACTTCCTCCACTTCGTCCACTTCCTCCACTTCGTCTACTTCCTCCACTTCGTCTACTTCCTCCACTTCCTCCACTTCGTTCACTTCCTCCACTTCCTCCACTTCCTCCACTTTGTCCACTTCGTCCACTTCCTCCATTTTCTCCACTTCGTCCACTTCGTCATCTTCATCCACTTTGTCAACGTTGACCAGTTCCTCCACTTCGTCAACTTCGTCCATTTCGTCAACTTCTTCCACTTCGTCAACTTCCTGCACTTCCTCCACTTCCTCCACTTCCTCAACTACGTCCACTTCGTCATGTTCGTCCACTTCGTCAACATCCTCGACTTCCTTCACTTCATCCAGTTCCTCCATTTCCTTCACATCCTCTACTTGCTCCACTTCGTCCACTTCCTCCACTTCCTCCACTTCGTTCACTTCGTCCACTTCGTCAACTTGTTCCACTTCGTCAACTTCCTCCACTTCGTCCACTTCCTCCACTTCCTGAAGTTCGTCCACTTCCTCCACTTCCTCCGCTTCTTCCACTTCGTCCACTTCCTCTACTTCCTTCATTTCCTCCACTTCCTCCACTTCCTTCTTTTCCTCCACTTCCTCCACTTCCTCAGCTTCGTCCACTTCGTCAACTTCCTCGACTTCCTTCACTTCCTCCACTTACTTCACTTCCTCCACTTCGTCAACTTCCTCCACTTCCTCAACTTCGTCCACTTCGTCCACTTCCTCCACTTCCTCCACTTCGTCAACTTCGGCCAGTTCGTCAACGTCGTCCACTTCGTCCACTTCATCCACTTCGTCCACTTCGTCCACTTCGTCAACTTCTTCCACTTCGTCAACTTCCTCCACTTCCTCCATTTCCTCCACTTCGTCCACTTCGTCCACTTCGTCCACTTCGTCCACTTCGTCAACTTCGTCAACTTCGTCAACTTCGTCAACTTCGTCAACTTCGTCAACTTCCTCCACTTCGTCCACTTCTTCCACTTCCTCCATTTCGTCCACTTCCTCCACTTCCTTCACTTCCTCGACTTCCTCCACTTCCTCCACTTCATCCACTTCCTCCACTTCCTCCACTTCCTCAACTTCCTCCACTTCCTCCACTTCCTCCACTTCGTCCACGTCGTCCACTTCCTCCACTTCCTCCACTTTCTCCACTTCCTCTACTTCCTCCACTTCGTTAACTTCGTCCACTTCCTTCACTTCCTCTACTCCCTCCACTTCCTCCACTTCCTCCACTTCCTACACTTTCTCCACTTCCTCCACTTCGTCAACTTCCTCCACTTCGTCAACTTCGTGCACTTCGTCCACTTCGTCCTCTTCGTCAACTTCGTCCACGCCGTCCACTTCGTCAACTTCTTCCACTTCGTCAACTTCCTCCACTTCCTCCACTTGCTCCATTTCGTCCACTTCGTCCACTTCCTTCACTTCCTTGACTTCGTCCACTTCCTTCACTTCGTCCACTTCGTCCACGTCCTTCACTTCCTCCACTTCGTCCACTACCTCCACTTCCTCCACTTCCTCTACTTCGTCCACTTCGCCCACTTCGTCCACTTCGTCCACTTCGTTAACTTCCTCCACTTCCTCCACTTCGTCCAGTTCGTCTAGTTAGTCCACTTCGTCCACTTCCTGAAATTCATCCACTTCGTCCACTTCGTCAACTTCGTCCACTTCCACCACTTCCTCCACTTCGTCCACTTCCTCCACTTCGTCCACTTCCTCCACTTCCTCCAGTTCCTCCAATTCGTCCACTTCCTCCATTTCGTCCACTTCGTCAACTTCGTGCACTTCGTCAAATTCGTCCACTTCGTCAACTTCCTCCACTTCGTCCACTTCCTCCACTTCTTCCACTTCCTCCACTTCCTCCACTTCCTTCACTTCCTCGACTTCCTCTACTTCCTCCACTTCATCCACTTCCTCCACGTCCTCCACTTCCTCCACTTCCTCCACTTCCTCCACCTCCTCCAATTCCTCCACTTCATGCACTTCCTCCACTTCGTCAACTTCGTCCATGTCGTCCACTTCCTCAACTTCCTCCACTTTCTCCACTTCCTCCACTTCGTTAACTTCGTCCACTTCCTCCACTTCCTCCACTTCCTCCACTTCGTCCACTTTTTCCACTTCCTCCACTTCCTCCACTTCGTCAACTTCCTCCACTTCCTCAACTTCCTCCACTTCGTCAACTTCCTGCACTATGTCAACGTCGTCCACTTAGTCGACTTCCTCCTCTTGCTCCACTTCCTTCCCTTCCTCTACTTCGTCCACTTCCTCCACTTCGTCCACTTCCTCCACTTCCTCCACTTCGTCCACTTCCTCCATTTCCTCCACTTCCTCCACTTCCTCCACTCCCTCCACGTCCGCCACTTCCTCCACTTCCTCCACTTCCTCAACTTCGTCAACTTCGTCCACTTCGTCAACGTCGTCCACTTCGTCCACTTCCTCCACTTCGTCCACTTCCTCCACTTCCTCCACTTCGTCTACTTCCTCCACTTCGTCCACTTCGTCCACTTCCTCCACTTCGTTCACTTCCTCCACTTCCTCCACTTCCTCCACTTTGTCCACTTCGTCCACTTCCTCCATTTTCTCCACTTCGTCCACTTCGTCATCTTCATCCACTTCGTCAACGTTGACCAGTTCCTCCACTTCGTCCACTTCATCCACTTCGTCCACTTCGTCCACTTCGTCCACTTCCTCCACTTCGTCCACTTCGTCGACTTCGTGAACTTCTTCCACTTCGTCATCTTCGTCCACTTCCTCCACTTCCTCAACTTCGTCCACTTCGTCATGTTCGTCCACTTCGTCAACTTCCTCGACTTCCTTCACTTCATGCAGTTCCTCCATTTCCTTCACATCCTCTACTTGCTCCACTTCGTCCACTTCGTCCACTTCCTCGACTTCCTCCACTTCCTCCACTTCCTCCACTTCGTTCACTTCGTCCACTTCGTCAACTTCTTCCACTTCGTCAACTTCCTCCACTTCGTCCACTTCCTCCACTTCCTGAACTTCGTCCACTTCCTCCAATTCCTCCACTTCTTCCACTTCGTCCACTTCCTCTACTTCCTTCATTTCCTCCACTTCCTCCACTTCCTTCTTTTCCTCCACTTCCTCCACTTCCTCAGTTTCGTCCACTTCGTCAAGTGTGTCCACTTCGTCAACTTCCTCGACTTCCGTCACTTTCTCCACTTCCTTCACTTCGTCCAATTCGTCCACTTCATCCACTTTGTCCACTTCGTCCACTTCCTCCACTTACTTCACTTCCACCACTTCGTCAAGTTCCTCCACTTCCTCAACTTCGTCCACTTCCTCCACTTCCTCCACTTCCTCCACTTCCTCCACTTCGTCAACTTCGGCCAGTTGGTCAACGTCGTCCACTTCATCCACTTCGTCCACTTCGTCCACTTCGTCCACTTCGTCCACTTCTTCCACTTCGTCAACTTCCTCCACTTCCTCCATTTCCTCCACTTCGTCCACTTCGTCCACTTCGTCCACTTCGTCAACTTCTTCCACTTCGTCAACTTCCTCCACTTCCTCCACTTCCTCCACTTCCTCAACTTCGTCCACTTCGTCAAGTTCGTCCACTTCGTCCACTTCCTCGACTTCCTTCACTTCATCCAGTTCCTCCATTTCCTTCACATCCTCTACTTGCTCCACTTCGTCCACTTCCTCCACTTCCTCCACTTCCTTCATTTCGTTCACTTCGTCCACTTCGTCAACTTCTTCCACTTCGTCAACTTCCTCCACTTCGTCCACTTCCTACAGTTCCTGAACTTCGTCCACTTCGTCCACTTCCTCCACTTCCTCCACTTCCTCCACTTCATTCTTTT
>NW_028274575.1:0-30495 GCF_029865625.1 Vigna umbellata
GCTAGTTTCTAAGTCTAAAGGTTGCTTTTAGTATCACTTTTAAGCATGAAAATAACAGTTTTTCAACTGTTATCATCCATTTCGTCCACTTTGTCCACTTTGTCCATTTCATCCACTTCGTCACGTTCGTCCCCTTCCTCCACTTCCTCCACTGCTTCCACTTTGTCCACTTCATCCACTTCGTCCATTTCGTCCACTTCTTCCACTTCGTCCACTTCGTCCACTGCGTCAACTTCTTCCACTTCGTCCACTTCGTCAACTTCGTGCACTTCCTCCACTTCCTCAACATTGTCCACTTCCTCCACTTCCTCCACTTCATTCACTTCTTGCACTTCTTCCACTTCGTCAACTTCGTCCACTTCCTCCATTTCGTCAACTTCGTCCATTTCGGCAACTTCCTCAAGTTCGTCCACCTCCTCCACTTCCTCCACTTCGTCCACTTCCTGCACTTTGCAACTTCATCCACTTCGTCAACTTCCTCCACTTCGTCCAGTTCCTCCATTTCCTCCACTTCGTCCACTTCTTCCACTTCCTCCATTTCCTCCACTTCCTCCACTTCGTCAACTTCCTCCACTCCGTCCTCTTCCTCCACTTCCTCCATTTCGTCCACTTCCTCCACTTCCTCAACATCGTGGATTTCCTCCACTTCCTCAACTTCATTCACTTCATCCACTTCTTCCACTTCGTCAACTTTGTCCACTTCCTCCACTTCCTCCACTTCGTCCACTTCATCCACTTTGTCCGCTTCATCTACTTCGTCTACTTCCTCCACTTCGCCCCCTTCCTCCAGCTCCTCTATTTCGTCCAGTTCCTCGACTTCCTCAACATCGTCCATTTCCTCGACTTCCTCCACTTCATTCATTTCCTCCACTTCATTCACTTCCTCCACTTCGTCAACTTTGTCCACTTCGTCCACTTCGTCCACTTCCTCTACTTCGTCAACTTCATCCACTTCATCCATTTCGTCCACTTTGTCAAGTTCGTCCACTTGCTCCACTTGCTCCACTTTGTCCACTTCGTCCACTTCCTCCACTTCCTCCACTTCCTCCACTTCCTCAACATCGTGGATTTCCTCCACTTCCTCAACTTCATTCACTTCATCCACTTCTTCCACTTCGTCAACTTTGTCCACTTCCTCCACTTCCTCCACTTCGTCCACTTCGTCCGCTTGGTCCGCTTCGTCTACTTCCTCCACTTCCTCCACTTCATCTACTTCATCCACTTCCTCCACTTCGTCCAGTTCCTCCACTTCCTCCATTTCGTCCAATTCTTCCACTTCCTCAACATCGTCCATTTCCTCCACTTCCTTCACTTCATTCATTTCCTCCACTTCATTCACTTCCTCCACTTCGTCAACTTTGTCCACTTCCTCCACTTCGTTCACTTCCTTCACTTCGTCCACTTCATCCAGTTCGTCCATTTCGTCCACTTCGTCAAGTTCGTCCACTTGCTCCACTTCGTCCACTTTGTCCACTTCGTCCACTTCCTCCACTTCCTCCACTTCCTCCACTTCGTCCACTTCCTCCACTTCGTGAACTTCTTGCACTTCCTCCACTTCGTCAACTTCGTGCACTTCCTCCACTTCCTCAACATCGTCCACTTCCTCCACTTCATTCCCTTCCTCCACTTCTTCCACTTCGTCCACTTCCTCCATTTCGTCCACTTCCTCCACTTCCTCAACATCGTCGATTTTCTCCACTTCATTCACTTCATCCACTTGTTCCACTTCTTCGACTTCGTCAACTTTGTCCACTTCCTCCACTTCCTTCACTTCGTCCGCATCGTCCACATCTTCATCTCCTTCTTCCACTTCATCCACTTCGTCCAATTCAGCAACTTAGTCAAGTTCGTCCCCTTCGTCAACTTCGTCCCGTTTGTCCAGTTCCACCACTTCGTCCACTTCGTCAACTTGTTCCACTTTGTCAACTTCGTCCACTTCGTCCACTTCCTCCACTTCCTCAACATCGTCCACTTCCTCCACTTCATTCACTTCCTCCTCTTCTTCCCCTTCGTCAAATTCGTCCACTTCCTCCACTTCATCCACTTCCTCAATATCGTCCACTGCCTCCACTTCCTCCACTTCATTGACTTCCTGCTCTTCTTCCACTTCGTCAACTTCCTCCACTTCCTTCACTTCGTCCACTTTATACACTTCGTCAACTTCGTCCACTTCGTGCATTTCGTCCACTTCGTCAAGTTCGTCCACTTCCTCCACGTAGTCCACGTCCTCTACTTCCTCCACTTCGTCAACTTCTTCCACTTTGTACACTTCTTCCACTTCGTCCACTTCCTCGACTTCGTCCACTTCGTCAACTTCGTCCACTTCGTCAATTTCCTCCAATTCGTCAACTTCGTCAGCTTCCTCCACTTCCTCCACTTAGTCCAGTTCGTCCACCTCGTCCACTTCGTCCACTTCGTCAACTTCGTCCCCTTCTTGCACTTCCTCCACTTCCTCCACTTCCTCCACTTCGTCCACTTCCTCAACTTCCTCAACTTCGTCCACTTCGTCAACTTCGTCAATTTCCTCCACTTCGTTCAGTTCCTCCACTTCATCCACTTCTTCCACTTCCTCCACTTCCTCCACTTCGTCAACTTCGTCCACTTCCTCCATTTTGTCCACTTCCTCTGTTTCGTCCACTTCCTCCACTTCCTCAACATCGTCCATTTCCTCCACTTCCTCCACTTCATTCACTTCATCCACTTCTTCCACTTCGTCAACTTTGTCCACTTCCACCACTTCGTCCACTTCGTCGACTTCGTCCACTTCGTCCATTTTGTCCACCTCGTCAAGTTCGTCCATTTTCGTCCACTTCGTCCACTTTGTCCATTTCCTCCACTTCGTTCACTTTGTCCACTTCCTCCACTTCGTCCACTTCGTATACTTCGTCCACTTCCTCCATTTCCTCTAATTTGTCCATTTCGTCCACTTCTTCATCTTCTTCTTCCTCTTCATCTAATACATCAACTTCGTCCACTTGCTCCACTTCGTCGACTTCTTCCACATTTTCCACTTCGTCAACTTCGTCCACTTCTTCCACTTCCTCCACTTCGTCCCCTTCGTCCATTTCCTCCACTTCGTCAACTTCTTCCACTTTGTCCAGTTCGTCAAGTTTGTCTACTTCCTCCACTTCCTGAACATCGTCCATTTCCTCCACCAGTTCCTCCACTTCATTCACTTCCTCTACTTCTTCCACTTCGTCAACTTTGACCACTTCCCCCACTTCATCCACTTTGTCGACTTCGTCCGCTTCCTCCACTTCTTTCACTTCCTCCACTTCCTCCACTTCATCCACAATGCCAACTTCGTCAACTTTGTCCACTTCGTTCACTTCCTCCATTTCGTCCACTTCCTCCACTTCCTCCACTTCCTCCAGTTCCCCCACGTCCTCCACATCGTCAACTTCGTCCACTTCGTCAACTTCGTTTACTTCATCCACTTCCTTGACTTCGTCCACTTCCTCCACTTCGTCCACTTCGTCTTCTTCGTCCACTTCTTCATCTTCTTCGTCCACTTCGTCCAATTCATCAACTTCGTCCTCTTCGTCCTCTTCGTCAAGTTTGTCCCCTTCGTCCACTTCGTCCACTTCCTCCACTTCTTCCACTTCGTCAACTTCTTCCATTTCGTCCACTTCGTCAACTTCGTCCACTTCCTCCACTTCCTCAACATCATCCACTTTGTCCACTTCATTAACTTCCTACACATCGTCCACTTCATTAACTTCCTACACTTCTTCCAGTTCGTCAATTTCGTCCACTTCCTCGACTTCCTCTACTTCGTCCACTTCGTCAACTTCGTCCACTTCGTCCATTTCGTCCACTGCATCAAGTTCGTCCACTTCCTCCACAACGTGAACTTCGTCCACTTGCTCCATTTCCTGCACTTCGTCCTCTTCCTCCATTTCGTCGACTTCCTCCACTTCCTCAATATCGTCCATTTCCTCCACTTCCTCCACTTCAGTCACTTCCTCCACTTCGTCAACTTTGTCCACTTCCTCCACTTCCTCCACTTCGTCCCCTTCGTCTACTTCGTCAACTTCGTCCACTTCGTCCATTTCGCCCACTTCGTCAAGTTCATCGACTTCCTCCACTTCCTCCACTTCCTCCACTTCGTCCCCTTCATCCACTTCTTCCACTTCCTCCACTCCGTCCACTTCCTCCACTTCGTCAACGTCGTCAAGTTCGTCCACTTCCTCCACATCCTCCACTTCCTCCACCTCCTCCACTTTGTTCACTTCCTCCACATCGTCAATTTCCTCCACTTCGTCCACTTCTTCCACTTCCTCCATTTCGTCCACTTCCCCCACCTCCTCAACTTCGTCGACTTCGTCCACTTCCCCCACTTTATCCACTTCGTCCACTTCGTTAAGTTCGTCCACTTTGTCCAGTTCTTCTACTTCCTCCACTTCCTCTACTTCGTCCACTTCCTCCACTTCGTCCACTTCCACCACTTCCTCCACTTCGTCCACTTCGTCCACTTCCTCCACTTCGTCCCCTTCGTCAACTTCGTCAACTTCGTCAACTTCGTGCGCTGCACAAGTTCGTCCACTTCCTCTACTTCCTCCACTTCCTCCCTTCCTCCACTTCCTCCACTTCCTCCACTTCCTCTACTTCGTCCCCTTCCTGCACTTCGTCAACTTCGTCTACTTCCTCCACTTCCTCCACTTCCTCCACTTCGTCCACGTCGTCAACTTTGTCTACTTCCTCCACTTTGTCCACTTCGTCCACTTCCTCAACTTCGTCCACTTCGTCAAGTTCGTGCTCTTCGTCCACATCGTCCACTTCTTCCACTTCCTCCACTTTGTCCACTTCCTCCACTTCCTCCACTTCGTCAACTTCGTCCTCTTCGTTCACTTCGTCCTCTTCGTTCACTTCGTTCTCTTCGTCCTCTTCGTTCACTTCGTTCTCTTCGTCCACTGCGTCCACTTCGTCCACTCCGTCCACTGCGTCCACTTCCCCCACTTCGTCCATTTCTTCCACTTCCTCCACTTCCTCCACTTCATCCACTTTGTCCACTCCGTCCACTTCTTCATCTTCCTCTTCCACTTCGTCGAATTCGTCCACTTCGTCAAGTTCGTGAACTTAGTCTAGTTCGTAAGGTTCGGCCACTTACTTTACTTCCTCCACTTTGTCCACATCGTCGACTTCTTCATATTCTTCTTCCACTTCTTCCGCTTCGTCAAGTACGTCCACTTCATCCACTTCCTCCACTTCGTCAACTTCTTCCACTTCATCCACTTCGTCAACTTCGTCTACTTCCTCAACATCGTCCACTTCCTCTACTTCCTCCACTTCATCCACTTCATCCACTTCCTCATCTTCTTCTTCCATTCGTCTACTTCGTCCACTTCGTCAAGTTCGTGCTCTTCGTTCACATCATCCAATTCGTCCACTTCTTCCACTTCCTCCACTTTGTCCACTTCCTCCACTTCGTCCCGTTCGTCCACTTAGTCCTCTTCGTTCACTTGGTCCGCTTCGTCCACTCCGCCCACTCTGTCCACTCCGTCCACATTGTCAACTTCCTCTACTTCGTCCACTTCCTCCACTTCGTCCACTTCGTGATGTTCGTCCACTTCGTGATGTTCGTCCACTTCGTCCTCTTCCTCTACTTCCTCCACTTCCTCCACTTCCTCCACCTCTTCCACTTCGTCAACTTCATCTACTTCCTGCATTTCCTCCACTTTCTCCACTTCCTCCACATCCTCCAGTTCGTCCTTTTCGTCCACTTCCTCCACCTCGTCCACGTCGTCAGATTTGTCTGCTTTGTCCACTTTGTCCACTTCGTTCACTTCGTCCTCTTCGTTCACTGCGTTCATTTCGGCCACTGGGTGCACTCCGTCCACTCCGTCCATTGCGTCCACTCCGTCCACTTCGTCAAGTTTGTCCACTTCCTCCACTTCCTCCACTTCCTCCACTTCGTCAACTTCGTCTACTTTGTCCACTTCATCCACTTCGTCCACTTCCTCCACTTCATGCACTTCGTCCAATTCTTCATCTTCTTCTTCCACTTCGTCCACTTCCTGAACTTCGTCAAGTTCGTGCACCTCGTCCACATCGTCCACTTCCTCCACTTCGTCTACTTCTTCCACTTCGTCCACTTCCTCCACTTCATCCACCCTTTCCACTTCGTCCACTTCTTCATCTTCCTCTTCCACTTCGTCCAATTCGCCTACTTTGTCAAGTTCGTGCACTTCGTCAAGTTCGTCCATGATAACAGTTGAAAAACTGTTATTTTCATGCTTAAAATTGACACAAAAAGCAAGCTTTACACTTAGAAACTAGCTTGAAATCATGCTTTTATCCATATTTTCAGAAATAAGAGAGCTGGACAGGTTTATGCTTGATTTCAGTGTTTTTGTGCAGGTTTTAAGGTGAATTTAGTGAAAGAAGTGAAGAAGGAGAGAGATGGAATCAGAAAAGTCAACCAGAAACCAGAAAAGTCAACCAGTCAACCAGAAAAGTCAACCAGTCAACCAAAAAGTCAAGCAGTCAACCATAATACGAAAAAAGTCAACCAGACGAGTTTTGGGCCAGTTTTATGCGATTTTATGATCTGTTTAGGCCTGGACCCGTTTTCTATTATTTTTATGTCCTATTTAAAGACCTAGATGTCTTAGGGTTTGGTATCTCTTTGGCAGAAACGAAGCAAACACTCTCTCTTCCACCCCTTTGAAGGAGGATCTTGGATGCTCAGGCTACCTCTTCACCTTTCTAGGGTTTTATCCTTCATTCTTTCATTATTGTTCATCTAGGTTCACCATGAATATGGTGAACTAAACCTTGTATGTTTGTTGGGGAATCAATGTAATCTTTTGAAGCTCTCATATATGGAATTTGTGCTTGCATCTTAATCTAAGATTTATGCTTTCTTTCATCATTAGTTAGGATTTTTCCTCTTTGCTTAATGCTTGCTTTGTTTAACTCATTCAATGCATGATTATTGATTTTATCGATACGGGAACGTACGGGGAAGTCTAGATCCGGGGAATTACTCCCAATATTATATTGGTTGTCGTTAAGCTCCTGCACTTGATGAACTAATTATTAGGAATGCTAGGAATTGTATGAACTCGTAATTAGGGAGAAGCCTTCTTGAAAGGTACTTTAGAGAGTGACATTAACAATGATGAATTGAATGTTGAATTCCTAAAATATATGAGAGTGGATAAGATGAAATTGACCCCCAACAACATATTCATATATATATTTCATTGAAAGTGCTTGTCTTTTGCTTTTGCCATTGATCAAAACCTCATGCATACATGTTTATTTTCTGTTTTGCATATTAAACCTCAATTATTTCGTTCTTAAGTCTTAGCTAATCAACAAATCACATAACTAAACTAGGCCGTGAGTCCTTTGGGACAACGATACTTGGTCTTACCGAGTTTATTACTTGAAACGATTCGGTCATACTTGCCGATTGTTCAACAAGTTTGTGACATCATATTTTGGTGATCATAAATTTGTCCATCAGTCCACTTCCTTTACTTCCTCCACTTCGTTCACTTCTTCATCTTCTTCTTCCACTTCTTCCACTTCGTCCACTTCTTCAACTTCATCTAGTTCCTCCACTTCATCCACTTCCTCCACTTTATCAACAACTTCTTCCACTTCCTCCACTACGTCAACTTCGTCCACTTCCTCAACATCGTCCACTTCCTCCACTTCCTCCTCTTCCTCCACTTCATCCACTTCGTCCACTTCTTCATCTTCTTCTTCCACTCCATCCACTTCGTCAAGTTCGTGCTCTTCGTCCACATCGTCCACTTCGCCCACTTCCTCCACTTCCTCCACTTCCTCCACTTCCTCCACTTCATCCACTTCCTCCACTTCGTCAACTTCATCCACTTCGTTCACTTCGTCCTCTTCGTTCACTTCATCTACTTCGCTCACTTCGTCCACTGCATACACTCCGTCCACTCCGTCTACTTCGTCCCCTTCGTCAAGTTCGTCCACTTCTTCAACTTCTTCCACTTGGTCCACTTCCTCCACTTCGTACACTTCGTCTACTTCGTCCACTTCCTCCATTTCCTCTACTTCCTCCACTTCAAGCACTTCGTCCACTTCTTCATCTTCTTCTTCCACTTCGTCAACTTCGTCAACTACTTCCACTTCGTCCACTTCGTCCACTTCGTCCACTTCGTCCACTTCGTCCACTTCGTCCACTTCGTCCACTTCGTCTACTTCTTCCACTTCCTCCACTTCATCCCCTTCTTCATCTTCCTCTTCCACTTCGTCCAATTCGTCCATTTCGTCCACTTCGTCAAGTTCGTCCACTTCCTCCACTTCCTCCACTTCCTCCACTTCCTCTACTTCCTCCACTTCCTCCATTTTGTCCACTTCCTCCACTTCGTCCACTTCGTCAACTTCGTCCACTTCCTCCACTTCATACACTTCGTCCACTTCCTCCATTTTGTCCACTTCCTCCTCTTCCTCCACTTCTTCCACTTCCTCTACTTTGTCCACTTCCTCCACTTCCTGCACTTCCTCCACTTCGTACACTTCGTACACTTCGTCTACTTCGTCCACTTCCTCCACTTCATGCGCTTCGTCCACTTCTTCATCTTCTTCATCGACTTCGTCCACTTCATCACATTCGTGCACTTCGTCCATATCGTCCACTTCGTCTACTTCTTCCATTTCGTCCACTTCCTCCACTTCCTCCACTTCATCCACTTCCTCCACTTCTTCATCTTCCTCTTCCAATTTGTCGAATTCGTCCACTTCGTCAAGTTCGTGCACTTAGTCCACTTCGTAAGGTTCGTTGACTTACTTTACATCCTCCATTCTGTCCACTTCTTCATCTTCCTCTTCCACTTTGTACAAGTCGTCCACTTCGTCAAGTTCGTGAAATTCATCCACTTCGTCAAGTTCGTCCACTTCCTCCACTTCGTCCACGTCATCCACTTCTTCATCTTCTTCTTCCACTTGTTCCACTTCGTCCACTTTTCCAACTTTGTCAGGTTCATCCACCTCGTCCACTTCCTCCCTTTCCTCCACTTCGTCAACTTCTTCTACTTCGTCCACTTCGTCCACTTTGTCCACTTCGTCAACTTCGTCCACTTCCTCCACTTCCTCCACCTCGTCGACTTCGTCCACTTCCTCCACTTGCTCCACTTCTTCCACTTCGTCCACTTCGTCCACTTCTTCCACTTCGTCCACTTCGTGCACTTGCTACACTTCCTCCACTTCCTCCACTTCGTTCACTTCTTCATCTTCTTCTTCCGCTACGTCCACATCGTCTGATTCATCTACTTCCTCCACTTTGTCTACTTCCTCCACTTCCTCCACTTCATCCTCTTTGTCCTCTTCGTCCACTTCCTTCTCTTCATTCAATTTGTCCACTTCGTCCACTTCTTCATCTTTTTCTTCCACTTCGTCCAATTCGTAAACTTCGTCCACTTCGTCCACTTCGTCCATTTCCTTCACTTCCTCCACTTCGTCGACGTCTTCCACTTTGTCCACTTCGTCCACTTCGTCTACTTTGTCCACTTTGTCATCTTCGTCTACTTCGTCCACTTCGTCCACTTTGTCCATTTCCTTCACTTCCTCCACTTCGTCGACTTCTTCCACTTCGTCCACTTCGTCAACTTCGTCCACTTTGTCATCTTCGTCCACTTTGTCCTCTTCGTCCACTTCTTCATCTTCTTCTTCCACTTCGTTAACTTCGTCCAAATCGTCAACTTCGTCAAGTTCGTCCCTTTCGTCCACTTCATCAACTTCGTCAAGTTCGTCCCCTTTGTCCACTTCCTCCACTTCGTCAACTTCTTCCACTTCGTCCACTTCGTCAACTTCCTCCACTTCCTCAACATCGTCCACTTCCTCCACTTTATTCACTTCCTGCACTTCTTCCACTTCGTCCACTTCCTCCACTTCCTCCACTTCATCCACTTCGTCAACTTCGTCCACTTCGTCCTTTTCGTCCACTTCGTCAAGTTCATTCACTTCCTCCACTTCCTCCACTTAGTCCACTTCGACTACTTCGTCCACTTCGTTAACTTCGTGAACTTTCTCCACTTCCTCTACTTCGTCAACTTCGTCCACTTCGTCTACTTCTTCCACTTCGTCCACTTCGTCCACTTCGTCAACTTCGTCAACTTTGTCCACTTCGTCCATTTCGTCCACTTCGTCAGGTTCGTCCACTTCCTCCACTTCGTCCACTTCGTCGACTTCGTCCACTTCCTCCACTTCGTCCACTTCTTCCAGTTCCTCCACTTCGTCCAGTTCCTGCACTTTGTCCACTTCGTCCCCGTCGCCAACTTCGTCAACTTCTTCCCTTGCCTCCATTTCGTCCACCTCCTCCTCCACTTCCTCCTCTTCGTGCACTTCCTCCATTTCGTCAACTTCGTCCACTTCGTCAACTTCGTCCACTTCGTCAACTTCATTTACCTCGTCCACTTCCTCCACTTCGTCCACTTCCTCCACTTCGTCCTCTTCGTCCACTTCTTCATCTTCTTCTTAAACTTTGTCCAGTTCGCCCACTTCGTCCATTTCATCCACTTCCTCCACTTCCTCCACTTCCTCCACTTCGTCCACGTCGCCAACTTCCTCCACTTCCTCCACTTCCTCCATTTCCATCACTTCGTCAACTTCGTCAACTTCGGCCACTTCGTCCACTTGCTCCACTTCGTCCAGTTCCTCAACTCCCTCCACTTTGTCCACATTCTCCATTTCCTCCACCTCGTCAACTTTGTCCACTTCGACCATTTCGTCCACTTCGTCAAGTTCGTCCACTTCCTCCACTTACTCAACAACGTCCATTTACTCCACTTCCTCCACTCCATTAACTTCATCCACTTTGTAACCATTGTCCACTTCCTCCACTTCCTCCACATCCTCCATTTCGACCAC
The DNA here is from genome assembly GCF_029865625.1 of Vigna umbellata. Classification (NCBI taxonomy): domain Eukaryota; kingdom Viridiplantae; phylum Streptophyta; class Magnoliopsida; order Fabales; family Fabaceae; genus Vigna; species Vigna umbellata. The sequence continues at coordinate 10,852 of NW_028274575.1, forward strand.
TTCGTCCACTTCGTCAACTTCGTCCACTTCCTTCCTTTCATCCACTTTGTAACCATTGTCCACTTCCTCCACTTCCTCCACATCCTCCACTTCGACCACTTCGTCAACTTCGTCCATTTCCTCCATTTCGTCCACTTCATCAAGTTTGTCCACTTCCTCCACTTCCTCCACTTTGTCCATTTCGTCCACTTTGTCAGCTTCGTCAAGTTCGTGAACTTCGTCCACATCGTCCACTTCCTCCACTTCATCAACTTCCTTCACTTTGTCCACTTCGTCCTCTTTGTCCACTTCCTCCAATTCGCCCAGTTCGTCAACTTCGTCTACTTCGTCCACTTCCTCAACTTCGTCCACTTCCTCATGTTCGTCCACTTCGTCCACTTCCTCTACTTCCTCCACTTCCTCCACTTCCTCCACTTCCTTCACTTCCTCCATTTCGTCCTCTTCCTCCACTTCCTCCACTTCGTCAACCTCTTCCAATTCGTCCACTTCGTCAACTTCTTCCAATTCGTCCACTTCGTCCATTTCGTCTACTTCGTCAAGTTCGTCCACTTCCTCCACTTCTTCCACTTCGTCAAGTTCGTCCACTTCCTCCACTTCCTCCATTTCCTCCACTTCCTCAACATTGTCCATTTCCTCTACTTCCTCCACTTCATTCACTTCATCCACTTCTTCCACTTCGTCAACATTGTCCACTTCCTCCACTTCGTCAACTTCGTCCACTTTGTCAACTTCGTCCACTTCGTCCATTTCGTCCACTTCGTCAGGTTCGTCCACTTCCTCCACTTTGTCCACTTCCTCCACTTCATCCACTTCGCAACTTCGTCGACTTCGTCCACCTCCTCCATTTCGTCCACTTCTTCCACTTCGTCCACTTCGTCCACTTTCACCACTTCGTCCATGTCGCCAACTTCGTCAACTTCGTCCACTTCGTCAACTTCGTTCACTTCGTCCACCTCCACCACTTCCTCCACTATCCCCACTTCGTCCACTTCCTCTACTTCGTCCTCTTCGTCCACTTCTTCATCTTCTTCTTCCACTTCGTCAACTTTGTCAACTTCGTCCCTTTGTCCACTTCGTCAGGTTCGTCCCCTTCGTCCAATTCGTCCACTTAGTCCATTTCGTCCACTTCGTCAACTCCGTTCACTTCCTCCACTTCCTCCACTTCGTCAAGTTCGTCCACTTCCTCCACTTCTTCCATTTCCTCCACTTCCTCCACTTCGTCAGGTTCGTCCACTTTGTCAGGTTCTTCCACTTCCTCCACTTTGTCCACTTCGTCCATTTCGCAACTTCGTCGACTTTGTCCACTTCCTCCACTTCGTCTATTTCGTCCACTTCCTCCACTTCGTCCACGTCCTCCAATTCGTCCACTTCGTCCACTTCCCCCACTTCGTCCACGTCGCCAACTTCGTCCACTTCAACAACTTCGTCCACTTCGTCAACTTCGTTCACTTCATCCACTTCGTCAACTTCGTTCACTTCGTCCACTTCGTCAACTTCGTTTACTTCGTCCACCTCCTCCACTTCCTCCACTTCGTCCACTTCGTCCACTTCCTCCACTTCCTCCACTTCGTCCACTTCCTCCACTTCGTCCACTTCCTACACTTCTTCCACTTCCTCCACTTCGTCCACTTTCTCCACTTCCTCCACTTCGACAACTTCGTCCACTTCGTCCAGTTCTTCCACTTCCTCCACTTCGTCCACTTCCTCCATTTCCTCCACTTCGCCCAATTCCTCTACTTCCACCACTTCCTCCACTTCCTCCTCCACTTCCTCTACTTCCTCCACTTTGTCCACTTCGTCCAGTTCCTTCACTTCCACCACTTCCTCCACTTCCTCCTCCACTTCATTCACTTCCTACACTTCTTCCACTTCGTCAACTTCATCCACTTCGTCCACTCCCTCCACTTCGTCCACTTCGTCAACTTCGTCCTCTTGTTCAACTTCGTCCACTTCGTGAACATTGTCCACGTCCTCCACTTCCTCCACCTCCTCCACTTCGTCCACTTCGTCAACTATATCAACTTCCTCCACTTCCTTCACTTCGTCCACTTCCTCCTCTTCTTCCACTTCCTCCACTTCCTTCACTTCATCCACGTCGCCAACTTCGTCCACTTCTTCCACTTCGTCCACTTCGACCACTTCGTCCATGTCGTCCACTTCGTCCTCTTCGTCCACTTCCTCCACTTCATCTACTTCGTCCACTTCATCAAGTTTGTCCACTTCGTCCACTTCCTCTACTTCCTCCACTTCCTCCACTTCGTCCACTTCGTCCACTTCCTCCACTTCCGCCACTTCGTCAACATCTTCCACTTCATCCACTTCGTCCCCTTCCTCCACTTCCTCAACACTGTCCACTTCTTCCACTACCTCTACTTCATTCACTTCCTGAACATCTTCCACTTCGTCAACATCGTCCAATTCCTCCACTTCGTCCACTTTGTCCACTTCATCCACTTTGTCAACTTCGTCCACTTCGTCCGTTTCCTCCACTTCGTCAAGTTCGTCCACTTCCTCCACTTCCTCCACTTCCTCCACTTCATCCACTTCCTCAACTTCCTCCACTTCGCCCACTTCGTCCACTACGTTCACTTCTTCCACTTTGTCCACTTCCTCCACTTCGTCAACTTCGTCCACTTCGTCCACTTCCTCCACTTGGTCCAGTTCTTCCACTTCCTCCACTTCGTCCACATTCTCCACTTCGTCAACTTCGTCCTCTTCGTCCATTTCGTCCATTTCGACCACTTCGTCACGTTCGTCCACTTCCTCCACCTCCTCCACTTCCTCCACCTCGTCAAGTTTGTCCACTTCCTCCACTTCCTCCATTGCGTCCACTTTCTCAACGTTGTCCATTTCCTCTACTTCCTCAACTTCGCTCACTTCATCCACTTCTTCCACTTCGTCAACTTGGTCCACTTCCTCCACTTCCTCCACTTCTTCCACTTCGTCAACTTCGTCAACTTCGTCCACTTCGTCCATTTCATCTACTTCGTCAAGTTCGTCCACTTCCTCCACGTCCTCCACTTTGTCCACTTTGTCGACTTCCTCCACTTCGTCCATTTCGTCCACTTCGTCACATCCTCCATTTCGTCCACTTCCTCATTTCCTCCACTTCATCCACGTCCTCCACTTCGTCCACTTCCTCAACATCGTTTACTTTGTCGACTTCGTCAACTTCGTTTACCTCGTCCACTTCCTCCACTTCGTCATCTTCGTCCACTCCTTCATCTTCTTCTTCCACTTCGTCCCCTTCGTCAACTTCTCCGCTTCGTCCACTTCGTCAAGTTCGTCACCTTCGTCCACTTCCTCCACTTCCTTCACTTCGTCAACTTCTTCCACTTCGTCCACTTCGTCAAATTCGTCCACTTCCTCCACTTCCTCAACATCGTCCACTTCCTCACTTCCTTTGCTTCATTAACTTCCTGCACTTTCCCACTTCGTCAACTTGGTCCACTTCGTTCACTACGTCCAGTTCTTCCTCTTCCTCACTTTGTCCATATTCTCCACTTCCTCCAGTTCGTCAAGTTCGTCCACTCGTCCACTTCGTCAACTTCGTCCACTTCGTCCATTTGGTCCACTTCGTCAAGTTCGTCCACTTCCTCCACTTCCTCCACTTTGTGTATTTCATCCACTTCGTCAGCTTCGTCAAGTTCGTGAACTTTGTCCACATCGTCCACTTCCTCCACTTCATCCATTTCCTTCACTTCGTCCACTTCGTCCTCTTCGTCTACTTCCTCCACTTCGTCAACTTGATCCACTTCCTCCACTCCCTCCACTTCCTCCACTTCCTCCACTTCGTCCACTTCGTGCACTCGTCCACTTCTTCCACTTCCTCCACTTCGTCCATGTCGTCAACTTCGTCCACTTCGTCAACTTCGTCCACTTCGTCGACCTCGTCCTATTCGTCAACTTCCTCTACTTCATCCACTTCTTCAAGTCTTCACTTCGTCCACTACCTCCACTTCCTCCACTTCCTCCACTTCCTTCACTTCTTCCATTTCGTCCACTTCCTCCAGTTCTCCACTTCCTCCACTTCCTCCACTTCGTCAACTTCTTCCACTTCGTCCATTTCGTCCACTTCGTCAAGTTCGTGCACTTCATCCACTTCCTCCACTTCCTCCACTTCCCCACCTCATTCACTTCATCCACTTCATCACTTCTTCCACTTCTTCCACTTCGTCACTTTGTCCACTTCCACTTCCTCCACTTCGTCGACTTGGTCCCCTTTGTCCACTTCGTCTACTTCCTCCACTTCCTCCACTTCATCCACGTCCTCCACTTCGTCCACTTTCTCCACTTCCTCCACTTCCACCATTTCGTCCACTTCCTCCACTTCATTCACTTCATCCACTTCATCCACTTCTTCCACTTCTTCCACTTCGTTAACTTTGTCCACTTCCTCCACTTCCTGCACTTCGTCCACTGGTCCACTTCGTCGACTTCGTCCACCTCGTCTACTTCCTCCACTTCCTCCACTCATCCACTTCCTCCACTTTGTCAACTTCGTCCACTTCGTCCTCTTGGTCCACTTCTTCCACTTCGTCCACGTCCATCATTTCCTCCACGTCGTCAACTTCGTCAACTTCGTCAACGTCGTCCACTACGTCCACTTCGTCCACTTCGTCCACTTCGTCCACTTCGTCCACTTCGTCAAGTTCGTCCACTTCGTCCACTTCCTCTACTTCCTTCACTGCTCCACTTCGTCCACTTCCTCCACTTCCTCCACTTCGTCCACTTCCTCCAGTTTGTCCACTTCGTCAACTTCGTCCACTTCGTCCATTCGTCCATTACGTCCACTTTGTCAAGGTCGTCCATTATGGCCACTTCTTCCACTTCCTCCACTTCGTCCACATTCTCCACTTCCTCCACTTCGTCCACTTCGTCAATTTCGTCCACTTCGTCCAATTCGGCCACTTCATCCAGTTCGTCCACTTCATCCAGTTCGTCCACTTCCTCCACTTCGTCCACTTCCTCCATTTTGTCCACTTCTTCCACTTCCTCCATTTTCATTCACTTCCTCCACTTCGTCCATTTCCTCCACTTCCTCCACTTCATTCACTTCCTCCACTTCCTCCACTTCCTCCATTTCGTCCACTTCGTCAAGTTCGTCCCCTTCCTCCACTTCCTCCACTTCCTCCACTTCCTCCACTTTGTCCACTTCGTCCACTTCGTCCTCTTCGTCAACTTCTTCCACTACGTCCACTTCGTCAACTTCGTGCACTTCCTCAACATCGTCCACTTCCTCCACTTCATTCACTTCTTGCACTTCTTCCACTTCGTCAACTTCGTCCCCTTCCTCCATTTCGTTAACTTCGTCCACTTCGTCCAATTCGTCAAGTTCGTCCACTTCCTCCACTTCGTCCACTTTGTCCACTTTGTCCACTTCGTCCACTTCGTCCACTTCGTCCACATCGTCCACTTCGTCCAATTCGTCCACTTTGTCAACTACTTCCACTTCATCCACTTCGTCAACTTCGTGCACTTCCGCCACTTCCTCAACATCGTCCACTTCCCCCACTTCATTCACTTCCTGCACTTCTTCCACTTCGTCAACTTCGTCCACTTCCTCCACTTCGTCAACTTCGTCACTTCCTCCACTTCGTCCACTTCCTCCACTTCTTCCACTGCCTCCACTTCCTCCACTTCCTCCCCTTCCCCCACTTCGTCCACTTCGTCAACTTCGTCCACTTCGTCAACTTCGTCCACTTATTCAACTTCGTCCACTTTCTCCACTTTGTCCCGTTCTTCCACTTCCTCCACTTTATCCACATTCTCCATTTCCTCCACTTCCTCCTCTTCGTCAACTTCGTCCATTTCGTCCACTTCATCAAGTCCTCCCACTTCCTCCACTTCGTCAAGTTCGTCCACATCCTCACTCGTCGACTTCGCCAAGTTTTCCACTTCGTCCACTTCGTCAAGTTTGTCCACTTCGTCAAGTTTGTCCACTTCCTCCACTTCCTACACTTCGTCCACTTCATCTACTTCCTCCACATCCTCCACTTCGTCCACTTCGTCCACTTCCTCAACATCGTCCCTTTGCTCCACCTCCTCACTCCATTCACTTCATCCCCTTCTTCCACTTCGTCAACTTTTTCCACTTCCTCCACTTCGTCCACTTCGTCAACTTTGTCCACTTCGTCCATTTCGTCCACTTCATCCAGTTCGTCCACTTCCCCTCCTTCCTCCACTTTGTCTCTTTCGTCCTCTTCGTCAGCTTCGTCAAGTTCGTGAACTTTGTCCACATCGTCCACTTCTCCACTTCCTCCACTTCATCCATTTCCTTCACATCGTGCTCTTCGTCTCCTTCCTCCACTCATCCACTTCGTAACCTTCGTCTACTTCGTCCACTTCCTCCACTTCCTCCACTGTCGTCCATTTCGTGCACTTCGTCCACTTCTTCAACTGCTCCACTTCGTCCATGTGGTCCACTTCGTCCACTTTCATCCTCTTCGTCCACTTCGTCGACTTCGTCCTATTCGTCCGCTTCCTCCACTCCCTCCACTTCATCCACTTCGTCCACTTCCTCCACTTCGTCAAGTTCTTCAACTTCGGCCACTTCCTATACTTCGTCTACGTCGTCCACTTCATCCACTTCCTCCACTTCCTTCACTTCTTCCATTTCGTCCTCTTGCTCCACTTTCTCCACTTCCTCCACTTCGTCAACTTCTTCCACTTTGTCCACTTCGTCCATTTTGTCCACTTCGTCAATTTCGTCCACTTCATTCACTTCGTCCACTTCCTCCACTTCGTCCACTTCCTCCACTTCCTCCACTTCGTCCACGTCGCCAACTTCGTCCACTTCGTTCATTTCGTCCACTTCGTTCATGTCGTCCACTTCGTCAAGTTCGTCCACTTCGTCCACTTCCTCCACTTCCTCCACTTCGTCCACTTCCTACACTTCCTCCATTTCGTCCACTTCCTCCACATCCTCAACATCGTCCCTTTCCTCCACTTCCTCCAGTCCATTCACTTCATCCACTTCTTCCACCCCGACAAATTTTTCCACTTCCTCCACTTTGTCATCTTCGTCTACTTCGTCCACTTCGTGCACTTCGTCCATTTCGTCCACTTCGTCAAGTTCGTCCACTTCCTCCACTTCCTCAACATCGTCCTTTCCTCCACTTCCTCCACTTCATCCCGTTCTTCCAGTCCGTCAACTTTTTCGACTTCCTCCACTTCGTCATCTTCGTCAACTTCGTCCATTTCGTCAACTTCGTCCAGTTCCTCCACTTTGTCCATTTCATCCACTTCGTCAGCTTCGTCATGTTCGTGAACTTCGTCCTCATCGTCCACTTCCTCCACTTCGTCCACTTCCTCCACTTCGTCCAATTCGTCCACTTCGTCCATTTCGTCAAGTTCGTCCACTTCGTACACTTCTTTCACTTCATTACTTCCTACACTTCTTCCACTTCTAACTTCCTCCACTTCCTCCACTTCCTCCACTTCCTCCACTTCCTCCACTTCCCCCATTTCGTCCACTTCGTCAACTTCGTCCACTTATTCAACTTCGTCCCCTTCCTCCACTTTGTTCAGTTCTTCCACTTCCTCCACTTTATCCACATTCACCACTTCCTCCACTTCCTCCACTTCGTCAACTTCGTCTACTTCGTCCATTTCGTCCACTTCATCAAGTTCGTCCACTTCCTCCACTTCGTCAAGTTCGTCCACTTCCTCCACTTTCTCCACTTCCTCCATTTCGTCCACTTCGTCCCTTCCTTAAAATCATCCATTTTCATCCTCTCCTTCACTTCCTTCACTCATTCATCACTTCCCCACTTCTTCCACTTCGTCAGATTTGTCCACTTCCTCCACTTCCTCCACTTCGTCTACTTCGTCAAGTTCGTCCACTTCGTCCATTTCGTCCACTTCGTGAAGTTCGTCCACTCCCTCCACTCCCTCCACTTCCTCCACTTGTCCACTTCTTACACTTCTTCCACTTCCACCACTTCGTCCATGTCATCAACTTCGTCCACTTCGTCCCTTCGTCTACCTCGTCCACCTCGTCCACTTCGTCCACTTCGTCAAGTTCGACCACTTCCTCCACTTCGTCAAGTTCGTCCACTTCGTCAACTTCCTCCACGTCCTCCACTTCGTCCACTTCTTCCACTTCCTCCACATCCTCCACTTCGTCCACTTCATCCACTTTGTCCCCTCCTCTATTTCCTCCACTTCCTCCACTTCCTCCACTTCCACCACTTCGTCAACTTCGTCAAGTTCGTCCCCTGCGTCCACTTCCTCCACTTTGTCAACTTCTTTCCACTTCGTCCACTTCGTTAACTTTGTCCACTTCCTCCACTTCCTGAATATCGTCCACTTCTTGCACTTCCTCCACTCCATTCACTTCCTGAACTTCTTCTACTTCGTCAACATGGTCCAACGTCTTCCGCTTCCTCCAATTCGTCCACTTCATCCACTTCGTCAACTTCGTCCATTTCGTCAACGTCGTCCCCTTCGTCAACTTCGTCCAGTTCTTCCACTTCCTCCACTTCCTCCTCATCCTCCACTTCCTCCACTTCCTCCACTTCCTCCCTTTCCTCCACTTTGTCCATTTCGTCTATTTCGTCCACTTCGTCAACTTCCTCACTTCGCCCACTTCGTCCACTTCCTCCACTTCGTCCCTTCGTCAACGTCGTCCCCTTCGTCAACTTCGTCCAGTTCTTCCACTTCCTCCACTTCCTCCACTTCGTCAAGTTCGTCCACTTCGTCCACTCCGTCCACTGCGTCACTTCCCCCACTTCGTCCATTTCTTCCACTTCCTCACTTCCTCCACTTCATCCACTTTGTCCACTCCGTCCGCTTCTTCATCTTCTCTTCCACTTCGTCGAATTCGTCCACTTCGTCAAGTTCGTGAACTTAGTCCACTTCGTAAGTTCGGCCACTTACTTTACTTCCTCCACTTTGTCCACATCGTCGACTCTCTTCATATTCTTCTTCCACTTCTTCCGCTTCGTCAAGTACGTCCACTTCATCCACTTCCTCCACTTCGTCAACTTCTTCCACTTCATCCACTTCGTCAACTTCGTCTACTTCCTCAACATCGTCCACTTCCTCTACTTCCTCCACTTCATCCACTTCATCACTTCCTCATCTTCTTCTTCCATTCGTCCACTTCGTCCACTTCGTCAAGTTCGTGCTCTTCGTTCACATCATCCAATTCGTCCACTTCTTCCACTTCCTCCACTTTGTCCACTTCCTCCACTTCGTCCCGTTCGTCCACTTAGTCCTCTTCGTTCACTTGGTCCGCTTCGTCCACTCCGCCCACTCTGTCCACTCCGTCCACATTGTCAACTTCCTCTACTTCGTCCACTTCCTCCACTTCGTCCACTTCGTGATGTTCGTCCACTTCGTCCTCTTCCTCTACTTCCTCCACTTCCTCCACCTCTTCCACTTCGTCAACTTCATCTACTTCCTGCATTTCCTCCACTTTCTCCACTTCCTCCACATCCTCCAGTTCGTCCTTTTCGTCCACTTCCTCCACCTCGTCCACGTCGTCAGATTTGTCTGCTTTGTCCACTTTGTCCACTTCGTTCACTTCGTCCTCTTCGTTCACTGCGTTCATTTCGGCCACTGGGTGCACTCCGTCCACTCCGTCCATTGCGTCCACTCCGTCCACTTCGTCAAGTTTGTCCACTTCCTCCACTTCCTCCACTTCCTCCACTTCGTCAACTTCGTCTACTTTGTCCACTTCATCCACTTCGTCCACTTCCTCCACTTCATGCACTTCGTCCAATTCTTCATCTTCTTCTTCCACTTCGTCCACTTCCTGAACTTCGTCAAGTTCGTGCACCTCGTCCACATCGTCCACTTCCTCCACTTCGTCTACTTCTTCCACTTCGTCCACTTCCTCCACTTCATCCACCTTGTCCACTTCGTCCACTTCTTCATCTTCCTCTTCCACTTCGTCCAATTCGCCTACTTTGTCAAGTTCGTGCACTTCGTCAAGTTCGTCCATGATAACAGTTGAAAAACTGTTATTTTCATGCTTAAAATTGACACAAAAAGCAAGCTTTACACTTAGAAACTAGCTTGAAATCATGCTTTTATCCATATTTTCAGAAATAAGAGAGCTGGACAGGTTTATGCTTGATTTCAGTGTTTTTGTGCAGGTTTTAAGGTGAATTTAGTGAAAGAAGTGAAGAAGGAGAGAGATGGAATCAGAAAAGTCAACCAGAAACCAGAAAAGTCAACCTCAACCAGAAAAGTCAACCAGTCAACCAAAAAGTCAAGCAGTCAACCATAATACGAAAAAAGTCAACCAGACGAGTTTTGGGCCAGTTTTATGCGATTTTATGATCTGTTTAGGCCTGGACCCGTTTTCTATTATTTTTATGTCCTATTTAAAGACCTAGATCTTAGGGTTTGGTATCTTTGGCAGAAACGAAGCAAACACTCTCTCTCCACCCCTTTGAAGGAGGATCTTGGATGCTCAGGCTACCTCTTACCTTTCTAGGGTTTTATCCTTCATTCTTTCATTATTGTTCATCTAGGTTCACCATGAATATGGTGAACTAAACCTTGTATGTTTGTTGGGGAATCAATGTAATCTTTTGAAGCTCTCATATATGGAATTTGTGCTTGCATCTTAATCTAAGATTTATGCTTTCTTTCATCATTAGTTAGGATTTTTTCCTCTTTGCTTAATGCTTGCTTTGTTTAACTCATTCAATGCATGATTATTGATTTTATCGATACGGGAACGTACGGGGAAGTCTAGATCCGGGGAATTACTCCCAATATTATATTGTTGTCGTTAAGCTCCTGCACTTGATGAACTAATTATTAGGAATGCTAGGAATTGTATGAACTCGTAATTAGGGAGAAGCCTTCTTGAAAGGTACTTTAGAGAGTGACATTAACAATGATGAATTGAATGTTGAATTCCTAAAATATATGAGAGTGGATAAGATGAAATTGACCCCCAACAACATATTCATATATATATTTCATTGAAAGTGCTTGTCTTTTGCTTTGCCATTGATCAAACCTCATGCATACATGTTTATTTCTGTTTTGCATATTAAACCTCAATTATTTCGTTCTTAAGTCTTAGCTAATCAACAAATCACATAACTAAACTAGGCCGTGAGTCCTTTGGGACAACGATACTTGGTCTTACCGAGTTTATACTTGAAACGATTCGGTCATACTTGCCGATTGTTCAACAAGTTTGTGACATCATATTTTGGTGATCATAAATTTGTCCATCAGTCCACTCCTTTACTTCCTCCACTTCGTTCACTTCTTCATCTTCTTGTTCCACTTCGTCCACTTCTTCAACTTCATCTAGTTCCTCCACTTCATCCACTTCCTCCACTTCCTCCACTTTATCAACAACTTCTTCCACTTCTCCACTACGTCAACTTCGTCACTTCCTCAACATCGTCCACTTCCTCCACTTCCTCACTTCCTCCTCTTCCTCCACTTCATCACTTCGTCCACTTCTTCATCTCTTCTTCCACTCCGTCCACTTCGTCAAGTCGTGCTCTTCGTCCACATCGTCCACTTCGCCCACTTCCTCCACTTCCTCCACTTCCTCCACTTCCTCCACTTCATCCACTTCGTCCACTTCGTCAACTTCATCCACTTCGTTCACTTCGTCCTCTTCGTTCACTTCATCTACTTCGCTCACTTCGTCCACTGCGTACTCTCCGTCACTCCGTCTACTTCGTCCACTTCGTCAAGTTCGTCCACTTCTTCAACTTCTTCCACTTGGTCCACTTCCTCCACTTCGTACACTTCGTCTACTTCGTCCACTTCCTCCATTTCCTCTACTTCCTCCACTTCAAGCACTTCGTCCACTTCTTCATCTTCTTCTTCCACTTCGTCAACTTCGTCAACTACTTCCACTTCGTCCACTTCGTCCACTTCGTCCACTTCCTCCAGTTCGTCCACTTCCACCACTTCCTCAACTTCGTCCACTTCGTCCACTTCCTCCCTTCGTCCCCTTCGTCCCCTTCGTCAACTTCGTCAACTTCATGCGCTGCACAAGTTCGTCACTTCCTCTACTTCCTCCAATTCCTCCCTTCCTCCACTTCCTCCACTCCTCCACTTCCTCTACTTCGTCCCCTTCCTGCACTTCGTCAACTTCGTCTACTTCCTCCACTTCCTCCACTTCCTCCACTTCGTCCACGTCGTCAACTTTGTCTACTTCCTCCACTTTGTCCACTTCGTCCACTTCCTCAACTTCGTCCACTTCGTCAAGTTCGTGCTCTTCGTCCACATCGTCCACTTCTTCCACTTCCTCCACTTTGTCCACTTCCTCCACTTCCTCCACTTCGTCAACTTCGTCCTCTTCGTTCACTTCGTCCTCTTCGTTCACTTCGTTCTCTTCGTCCTCTTCGTTCACTTCGTTCTCTTCGTCCACTGCGTCCACTTCGTCCACTCGTCCACTGCGTCCACTTCCCCCACTTCGTCCATTTCTTCCACTTCCTCCACTTCCTCCACTTCATCCACTTTGTCCACTCCGTCCACTTCTTCATCTTCCTCTTCCACTTCGTCGAATTCGTCCACTTCGTCAAGTTCGTGAACTTAGTCCACTTCGTAAGGTTCGGCCACTTACTTACTTCCTCCACTTTGTCCACATCGTCGACTTCTTCATATTCTTCTTCCACTTCTTCCGCTTCGTCAAGTACGTCCACTTCATCCACTTCCTCCACTTCGTCAACTTCTTCCACTTCATCCACTTCGTCAACTTCGTCTACTTCCTCAACATCGTCCACTTCCTCTACTTCCTCCACTTCATCCACTTCCTCATCTTCTTCTTCCATTCGTCCACTTCGTCAAGTTCGTGCTCTTCGTTCACATCATCCAATTCGTCCACTTCTTCCACTTCCTCCACTTTGTCCACTTCCTCCACTTCGTCCCGTTCGTCCACTTAGTCCTCTTCGTTCACTTGGTCCGCTTCGTCCACTCCGCCCACTCTGTCCACTCCGTCCACATTGTCAACTTCCTCTACTTCGTCCACTTCCTCCACTTCGTCCACTTCGTGATGTTCGTCCAGTTCGTCCTCTTCCTCTACTTCCTCCACTTCCTCCACCTCTTCCACTTCGTCAACTTCATCTCTTCCTGCATTTCCTCCACTTTCTCCACTTCCTCCACATCCTCCAGTTCGTCCTTTTCGTCCACTTCCTCCACCTCGTCCACGTCGTCAGATTTGTCTGCTTTGTCCACTTTTCCACTTCGTTCACTTCGTCTCTTCGTTCACGCGTTCATTTCGGCCACTGGGTGCACTCCGTCCACTCCGTCCATTGCGTCCACTTCGTCAAGTTTGTCCACTTCCTCCACTTCCTCCACTTCCTCCACTTCGTCAACTTCGTCTACTTTGTCCACTTCATCCACTTCGTCCACTTCCTCCACTTCATGCACTTCGTCCAATTCTTCATCTTCTTCTTCCACTTCGTCCACTTCCTGAACTTCGTCAAGTTCGTGCACCTCGTCCACATCGTCCACTTCCTCACTTGGTCTACTTCTTCCACTTCGTCCACTTCCTCCACTTCATCACCTTGTCCACTTCGTCACTTCTTCATCTTCTCTTCCACTTCGTCCAATTCGCCTACTTTGTCAAGTTCGTGCACTTCGTCAAGTTCGTCCATGATAACAGTTGAAAACTGTTATTTTCATGCTTAAAATTGACACAAAAGCAAGCTTTACACTTAGAAACTAGCTTGAAATCATGCTTTTATCCATATTTTCAGAAATAAGAGAGCTGGACAGGTTTATGCTTGATTTCAGTGTTTTTGTGCAGGTTTTAAGGTGAATTTAGTGAAAGAAGTGAAGAGGAGAGAGATGGAATCAGAAAAGTCACCAGAAACCAGAAAAGTCAACCAGTCAACCAGAAAAGTCAACCAGTCAACCAAAAAGTCAGCAGTCAACCATAATACGAAAAAAGTCAACCGACGAGTTTTGGGCCAGTTTTATGCGATTTTATGATCTGTTTAGGCCTGGACCCGTTTTCTATTATTTTTATGTCCTATTTAAAGACTAGATGTCTTAGGGTTTGGTATCTTGGCAGAAACGAAGCAAACCTCTCTCTTCCACCCCTTTGAAGGAGGATCTTGGATGCTCAGGCTACCTCTTCACCTTTCTAGGGTTTTATCCTTCATTCTTTCATTATTGTTCATCTAGGTTCACCATGAATATGGTGAACTAAACCTTGTATGTTTGTTGGGAATCAATGTAATCTTTTGAAGCTCTCATATATGGAATTTGTGCTTGCATCTTAATCTAAGATTTATGCTTTCTTTCATCATTAGTTAGGATTTTTCCTCTTTGCTTAATGCTTGCTTTGTTAACTCATTCAATGCATGATTATTGATTTTATCGATACGGGAACGTACGGGGAAGTCTAGATCCGGGGAATTACTCCCAATATTATATTGGTTGTCGTTAAGCTCCTGCACTTGATGAACTAATTATTAGGAATGCTAGGAATTGTATGAACTCGTAATTAGGGAGAAGCCTTCTTGAAAGGTACTTTAGAGAGTGACATTAACAATGATGAATTGAATGTTGAATTCCTAAAATATATGAGAGTGGATAAGATGAAATTGACCCCCAACAACATATTCATATATATATTTCATTGAAAGTGCTTGTCTTTTGCTTTTGCCATTGATCAAAACCTCATGCATAGATGTTATTTTCTGTTTTGCATATTAAACCTCAATTATTTCGTTCTTAAGACTTAGCTAATCAACAATCACATAACTAAACTAGGCCGTGAGTCCTTTGGGACAACGATACTTGGTCTTACCGAGTTTATTACTTGAAACGATTCGGTCATACTTGCCGATTGTTCAACAAGTTTGTGACATCATATTTTGGTGATCATAAATTTGTCCATCAGTCCACTTCCTTTACTTCCTCCACTTCGTTCACTTCTTCATCTTCTTGTTCCACTTCTTCCACTTCGTCCACTTCGTCCACTTCTTCAACTTCATCTAGTTCCTCCACTTCATCCACTTCCTCCACTTCCTCCACTTTATCAACAACTTCTTCCACTTCCTCCACTACGTCAACTTCGTCCACTTCCTCAACATCGTCCACTTCCTCCACTTCCTCCACTTCCTCCTCTTCCTCCACTTCATCCACTTCGTCCACTTCTTCATCTTCTTCTTCCACTCCGTCCACTTCGTCAAGTTCGTGCTCTTCGTCCACATCGTCCACTTCGCCCACTTCCTCCACTTCCTCCACTTCCTCCACTTCCTCCACTTCATCCACTTCGTCCACTTCGTCAACTTCATCCACTTCGTTCACTTCGTCCTCTTCGTTCACTTCATCTACTTCGCTCACTTCGTCCACTGCGTACACTCGTCCACTCCGTCTACTTCGTCCACTTCGTCAGTTCGTCCACTTCTTCAACTTCTTCCACTTGGTCCACTTCCTCCACTTCGTACACTTCGTCTACTTCGTCCACTTCCTCCATTTCCTCTACTTCCTCCACTTCAAGCACTTCGTCCACTTCTTCATCTTCTTCTTCCACTTCGTCAACTTCGTCAACTACTTTCCACTTCTCCACTTCGTCCACTTCGTCCACTTCCTCCAGTTCGTCCACTTCCACCACTTCCTCCACTTCGTCCACTTCGTCCACTTCCTCCACTTCGTCCCCTTCGTCCCCTTCGTCAACTTCGTCAACTTCGTGCGCTGCACAAGTTCGTCCATTTCCTCTACTTCCTCCACTTCCTCCCTTCCTCCACTTCCTCCACTTCCTCACTTCCTCTACTTCGTCCCTTCCTGCACTTCGTCAACTTCGTCTACTTCCTCCACTTCGTCCACGTCGTCAACTTTGTCTACTTCCTCCACTTTGTCCACTTCGTCCACTTCCTCACTTCGTCCACTTCGTCAAGTTCGTGCTCTTCGTCCACATCGTCCACTTCTTCCACTTCCTCCACTTTGTCCACTTCCTCCACTTCCTCTACTTCGTCAACTTCGTCCTCTTCGTTCACTTCGTCTCTTCGTTCACTCTCTTCGTTCTCTTCGTCTCTTCGTTCACTTCATTCTCTTCGTCCACTGCGTCCACTTCGTCCACTCCGTCCACTGCGTCCACTTCCCCACTTCGTCCATTTCTTCCACTTCCTCCACTTCCTCCACTTCATCCACTTTGTCCACTCCGTCACTTCTTCATCTTCCTCTTCCACTTCGTCGAATTCGTCCACTTCGTCAAGTTCGTGAACTTAGTCCACTTTGTAAGTTTCGACCACTTACTTTACTTCCTCCACTTTGTCCACATCGTCGACTTCTTCATATTCTTCTCCACTTCTTCCGCTTCGTCAAGTACGTCCACTTCATCCACTTCCTCCACTTCGTCAACTTCTTCCACTTCATCCACTTCGTCAACTTCGTCTACTTCCTCAACATCGTCCACTTCCTCTACTTCCTCCACTTCATCCACTTCATCCACTTCCTCATCTTCTTCTTCCATTCGTCCACTTCGTCCACTTCGTCAAGTTCGTGCTCTTCGTTCACATCATCCAATTCGTCCACTTCTTCCACTTCCTCACTTTGTCCACTTCCTCCACTTCGTCCCGTTCGTCCACTTAGTCCTCTTCGTTCACTTGGTCCGCTTCGTCCACTCCGCCCACTCTGTCCACTCCGTCCACATTGTCAACTTCCTCTACTTCGTCCACTTCCTCCACTTCGTCCACTTCGTGATGTTCGTCCACTTCGTCTCTTCCTCTACTTCCTCCACTTCCTCCACTTCCTCCACCTCTTCCACTTCGTCAACTTCATCTACTTCCTGCAATTCCTCCACTTTCTCCACTTCCTCCACATCCTCCAGTTCGTCCTTTTCGTCCACTTCCTCCACCTCGTCCACCTCGTAGATTTGTCTGCTTTGTCCACTGTTTGTCCACTTCGTTCACTTCGTCCTCTTCGTTCACGTGCGTTCATTTCGGCCCACTGGGTGCACTCCGTCACTCCGTCCATTGCGTCCACTCCGTCCACTTCGTCAAGTTTGTCCACTTCCTCCACTTCCTCCACTTCCTCCACTTCGTCAACTTCGTCTACTTTGTCCACTTCATCCACTTCGTCCACTTCCTCCACTTCATGCACTTCGTCCAATTCTTCATCTTCTTCTTCCACTTCGTCCACTTCCTGAACTTCGTCAAGTTCGTGCACCTCGTCCACATCGTCCACTTCCTCCACTTCGTCTACTTCTTCCACTTCGTCCACTTCCTCCACTTCATCCACCTTGTCCACTTCGTCCACTTCTTCATCTTCCTCTTCCACTTCGTCCAATTCGCCTACTTTGTCAAGTTGCACTTCGTCAAGTTCGTCCTGATAACAGTTGAAAAACTGTTATTTTCATGCTTAAAATTGACACAAAAAGCAAGCTTTACACTTAGAAACTAGCTTGAAATCATGCCTTTTATCCATATTTTCAGAAATAAGAGAGCTGGACAGGTTTATGCTTGATTTCAGTGTTTTTGTGCAGGTTTTAAGGTGAATTTAGTGAAAGAAGTGAAGAAGGAGAGAGATGGAATCAGAAAAGTCAACCAAAACCAGAAAAGTCAACCAGTCAACCAGAAAAGTCAAACCAGTCAACCAAAAAGTCAAGCAGTCAACCATAATACGAAAAAAAGTCAACCAGACGATTTTTTGGCCAGTTTTATGCGATTTTATGATCTGTTTTAGGCCTGGACCAGTTTCTATTATTTTATGTCCTATTAAAGACCTAGATTCTTAGGGTTGGTATCTTTGGCAGAAACGAAGCAACACTCTCTCTTCCACCCCTTTGAAGGAGGATCTTGGATGCTCAGGCTACCTCTTCACCTTTCTAGGGTTTTATCCTTCATTCTTTCATTATTGTTCATCTAGGTTTCACCATGAATAGGGTGAACTAAACCTTGTATGTTTGTTGGGGAATCATGTAATCCTTTTGAGCTCTCATATATGGAATTTGTCTTGCATCTTAATCTAAGATTTATGCTTTCTTTCATCATTAGTTAGGATTTTCCTCTTTGCTTAATGCTTGCTTTGTTTACTCATTCAATGCATGATTATTGATTTTATCGATCGGAACGTACGGGGAGTCTAGATCCGGGGAATTACTCCCATATTATATTGGTTGTCGTTAAGCTCCTGCACTTGATGAACTATTATTAGGAATACTAGGATTGTATGAACTCGTAATTAGGGAGAAGCCTTCTTGAAGGTACTTTAGAGAGTGACATTAACAATGATGAATTGAATGTTGTTCCTAAATATATGAGAGTGATAAGATGAAATTGACCCCCAACAACATATTCATATATATATTCATTGAAGTGCTTGTCTTTTGCTTTTGCCATTGATCAAAACCTCATGCCATAGATGTTTATTTCTGTTTTGCCTATTAAACCTCAATTATTTCGTTCTTAAGTCTTAGCTAATCACAAATCACATAACTAAACTAGCCGTGAGTCCTTTGGGACAACGCTACTTGGTCTTACCGAGTTTATTACTTGAAACGATTCGGTCATCTTGCCGATTGTTCAACCGTTTTGACATCATATTTTGGTGATCATAAATTTGTCCTCAGTCCACTCCTTTCCTTCCTCCACTTCGTTCACTTCTTCATCTTCTTGTTCCCTTCTTCCACTTCGTCCACTTCGTCCACTTCTTCAACTTCATCTAGTTCCTCCACTTCATCCACTTCCGCCACTTCCTCCACTTTATCAACAACTTCTTCCACTCCTCCACTACGTCAACTTCGTCCACTTCCTCAACATCGTCCACTTCCTCCACTTCCTCCACTTCCTCCTCCTCTTCCTCCACTTCATCCACTTCGTCCACTTCTTCATCTTCTTCTTCCACTCCGTCACCTTCGTCAAGTTCGTGCTCTTCGTCCACATCGTCCACTTCGCCCACTTTCCTCACTTCCTCCCTTCCTCCACTTCCTCCACTTCATCCACTTCGTCCACTTCGTCCACTTCATCCACTTCGTTCACTTCGTCCTCTCGTTCACTTCATCTACTTCGCTCCACTTCGTCCACTGCGTACACTCCGTCCACTCCGTCTACTTCGTCCACTTCGTCAAGTTCGTCCACTTCTTCAACTTCTTCCACTTGGTCCCTTCCTCCACTTCGTACACTTCGTCTACTTCGTCCACTTCCTCCATTTCCTCTACTTCCTCCACTTCAAGCACTTCGTCCATTCTTCATCTTCTTCTTCCACTTCGTCAACTTCGTCAACTACTTCCACTTCGTCCACTTCGTCCACTTCGTCCTTCGTCCACTTCGTCCACTTCGTCCACTTCGTCCACTTCGTCTACTCTTCCAACTTCCTCCACTCATCCCCTTCTTCATCTTCCTCTTCCACTTCGTCCAATTCGTCCATTTCGTCCACTTCGTCAGTTCGTCCACTTCCTCCACTTCCTCCACTTCCTCCACTTCTCCACTTCCTCTACTTCCTCCACTTCCTCATTTTGTCCACTTCCTCCCTTCGTCCACTTCGTCAACTTCGTCCACTTCCTCCACTTCATACACTTCGTCCACTTCCTCCATTTTGTCCACTTCCTCCTCTTCCTCCCTTCTTCCACTTCCTCTACTTTGTCCACTTCCTCCACTTCCTGCACTTCCTTCCACTTCTTGTACACTTCGTACACTTCGCTACTTCGTCCACTTCCTCCACTTCATGCGCTTCGTCCACTTCTTTCATCTTCTCATCGAC